>NC_050594.1:10461118-10583618 GCF_013368585.1 Megalops cyprinoides
CTGTAACTGTGTAGCTGTGTGTATGGGAATCTATTAGAGTGGATGTGTGTGTATTTGTGGGTGTTTATGTATGTAGTTGTGCATATGTGTGTGAGCGTGACTGTGTACGTGCACGTATGAGTGTGTGTGCATGCATAAGTGTGTACTGGCATGTATACATGTGTATTTGTGATGCATGTGTGCATGTGCATTTCTGTGTGTGTGTGTGTGTGTGTGTGTGTGTGTGCATGTGTGTGTGTATGTGGCTGTACAGGCTGTCTTGACTCACACTTGGCTCCTGCTCATCACAGCTCCACACTGCAGCTGCTGCACTCTGTGGAAGACCCGGGGGCCTAAAACCGCTGAACCCACCGCCCGCTGCGTCACATGACACAGCAGCCGAGCCCCGCCCACAGGCCTGCTCCGTTTTCTGCATGGTTACAAAGGAACTGCAAAGGAGAACAGGGAATGTGGGGGTGAAAACAGCTCCCGCCCATCCTCCGATACTTCCAGCTTCAGCATCAAGGGAGTCAACCGAAAAACAAAAACACAAAATCCCCGCAGATTACAATCTCCACTCCTACTGCTGGAGACAGTCCAAACGCACAGGGCCCCGGGGCAGCGCTGGGATTAAAGCAGCCCAATTTAAATAAATCTCCCAAACTATTCAGGGCTTTCACACTTCGGAAGCTGAAACGACAGATCAATGCAGTTTTAATTTCTGAAAAATCCTCTCATGAGCGAGACTTGAGACTGAGGGTCGCAGAACATGGGCGTCTCTGCTGCGATTCCTCCCTCCTCCAAAACTCACAGCAAGCGGCGATGCTACATCCTAATTAAATGCAGCTACTCTGTAAGCCTGGATCCAGCTCTGACATCCCCCTACATACACCTTCACCGTTATGCTTGGCCTCACAAAATATCCTCAATTACTCCTCAAGTCAGCCTCCTTAATGAGTTTTATCTCCCAGGGAGAGAGGATAGGGGGGATCACTCTCACGCTGCTTACTGTAGCTAAACCTAATGTGATGTGCCCTTTTCTACTTGTGCAGGCAGTACAGTCAAAACAGAGGTGTACTGGGTTTTTAGAGCCATTGCCTATGCAATGGCCAGTAAAATCTACGTCTGTCCCTCAAAAGAGAAAGGCAACATAACACGCATGAATCGGACCAGAGAGGTGTGGCCACACCCTCAATGAGGGGTCCTTCCTAGCACTTCCTCCCGTCCTCCCTAGCACTGGCACCTTAGGAATCACAAGGAAAGAGCAGAGAGATAAAGACAGACAGAAGAGAGAGAGAGGCGGAGAGGGAAAGGGAGAGAGATGACCTATGAGGCTGACCTAATTCCACTGCTTCCAACAGAACATGGGCTACATCAGAACCTGGCTCTGCTAGAGCAATACTGCCAATTCTGGGCCCTGGCAGTAAACCTAAAAAAATTGAAAAAGGCCTCCCAAAAAAGGCCAGACTTCAGAAAAACAAACGCTAAAATTCTAGATGCATTTAAAATCTAGTACATCAGAAATTCCACAGTTTAAAGCCTGAAAATCCAAGAACTGAACCCCGATGAGACCTTCTCTACTGTTTCTACTATTTTACTAACCAAATAACTCAACAAATATTAACCTGCTCTGTTAACAAATCCCCAAACATCAGAATGACCCAACTAGAAACAAAAATCAGAAAGACCTACTTGGAATACATGAACAATGACACTAAATCATAAAGCAAGATAACAGCATTGGCTATCCAACATGCAGCGGCTTGCCACAACCTGAGGGACACTGAGTGGGCAAATTCCACTGAAAACAAGACCGCATTTCCCCAGACAAATTTAACAGATATTACAATTGTTATGATTTGTATTTTCCAACCTCTTGTTATTATTGCTAGTGTTATAATTACTGTTACCACTCATGTTAATGAATTACAACTGACATTGTGCTTTCACTGCAATTTTTAAAAGGACTTATTTTTGTTTTTGCTATACTTTGGACTGTACTGTCATGTACTACTACATGACAGTACAATAAATATACAGGATAGATAAAATAAACCTTTATCATTTTTGAGGCTGTTGTTTTGTGGGTTTTAGCAACTCTATTACAGCATGTGACATCTTCTTACCTCTACACTTACACTCTTTTCTGATGCAGTTTTTCATGGTTTGCCGTCAGGATGATTTTTGACACTGTTTCTCTTGACACATTAAATAATATTGCCATTGCTGTCACTGACTCACCTGTAATTTGGGAACCAACTATTTGGCCTCATTCCTCATCTGTTAGATCTCTCATGTTATTTTAGAAATTGACATGTTAAAGTGCTGAATGTATGTGACACAGATCATGAGAGTGAATATATGCAAATAAATGTGTATGTCTCTTACATTGAATATATCACTACATATATCCATTTTTACTCTGGATAGCTGCACTTACATTTTGCCTCATCCCGCTTTGGCAACACAGCTTTTGTTTGTGTTGCCAATAAAGAATCATTGATTGAGTTGAACTGAATTGAATTGAATTGAGAGATAGAGAGGTCTGTGCTTCACCTAAAGCCTCCTCTGCCCAGCTGCTAGGCCCTCTAACTGTGTGGAGCTATTTCCCCCTAGTATCGATCTCCTCCAGGGGAATTCAGCAAACAGGAGATGAAATAAGGCCGGAGTATAAGATGTCCCCTTCAGCACTGAGAGAAACACACGTCAGGGACAGACGATTTTGCTCGCAGGCCCATCCAAGGGAGCTCTGTCTCCCAGACCCTTTGACATAATGCTGAATGACAGGCATGGTTCATGCATTTTAGACTGAGCTAGCTACCCCATTCAGCTTCAACCCCCCCCACCTCCTGTAATTCGCCAGGATCAAAGACTGCTTCGATGCCACACAGTTTGGACGCTGTATCACACTGACTGCTTGCTTGCTTGCTTGGCAGCCTCCCTTATCCACTGTTACAAAGCTTTAAATATTACATAGTTTTAAACATGGTACAGTTGTGTGTAAACGCAAAGCCCTGCCAGAGTAGTAAACATACATCGTTATAGCTCTGAGCCCAGCTCCTCAACCATTCCATGTGCCATTGCATGTGTCATGCACATTTCTCTTCCAGCCACAGAAAGAGTGTGATGTCTTGATAAAATCTTAACGGCACATGTATCAAAAACAGCAGATGTTGGGTCGTAGCCTCCAGTGTAACCTTGGTGTGTAGTATACTGCCATAAGGTAACGCCCCGGTTTGGAAGGTGCTATGGATTATGGATCTCTATGGAGTGCAACTGACAAAGGGCACTGCTGGGTGTCAGAAATTCTAGAGGGTGATATAGGGTGTTGACAGGTGAAGAGATGTAACGGGGTGTTACAAGATACGGCTGGGACAGGGCATTACAGAGCAAAGAGATGCATGCAGCGTTCATCAAGACATCACTTTATCAAATTCAAGAACTTTCAAGCACTTTTTCAAGCACTAATTTTTATTTTCAAGGACCTCAAATAAAATTTGTAATTCATTCATTTCACTGGTATGCATGTATGTGGTCAATCACGCCGTTCAACTGTAACTACAATTGTTATTAACAAAGCCTTCAAAATTCACACACTGAAAGGATTTTCTATGTGTTGGAAATGTAGGGCACAGACATCACAAAACAAATCGTGTATGCGCAGCATTACAGTACAGCGTGAATTGTCAGTAACCGCCGGCACAATTGGTCAGCTTCACTCCCAACATAAGATGAGAAAGAATTGAAATCACACAGAATGCGATGACAGATTCATTCAAATAGAGTGATCATTCTTCATTTAAAGGGCTTGCTTCAGATACCGGCTGATTTTCCATATATTCCAGTACTTACCCTGGGTATACTTGAGACAGGGTGTGATAACCTATGCGTGTGACAGGGAGTTATCTGGTGTTACAGAGCTCAGTGAGGTATGTGTGGGACAGGGTGTTACAGGGTGTGATAAAATACAGGTGTGTGTGACAGGGCACCACAGGGTGGTACAGAACGAAGTGAAGCGTGTGTGGGAGAAGGTGATACAGGGTGTGATAAGGTTTGAACGTGTGTGACAGGGTGCCACCGGATGTCACAGGGTGTGGTGCAGTCTGACTTTGACTTACAGGAAGGCTGGAGGGTCTCTCCTCCTGGGCCAGGCCCATCTCCTCCTGGTTCTGCTTCCCGGGGGCCAGGGAGGGCTGTCCTCGTACCCCGTAGCTCTCTTGCTGAATCTCCTGCGGAGAGAGGAGGCTGGGGGGTCAGACACGATCCACCTCTCAGCCAATCAGCCCATTAAACTCTGCGGCTCCAACAGAAAATTATGGAAACACAAGGTAATTCTTATTCTGTAACCCCTTCATTCCGAATTTCATTTTTTTTTTGGGCTTCAAGCTGAGGGGCCAAGGAAAGTAAATAAGAAGCAACAATCCTGAGAGGATGTTGGGGTGTTTAAGTGGCAGGGGGAGGCACAAGGAGAGGAAGGAGAGGACCCCACATAAAGGCTTTTAAACTCCCATTAGTCCCCGCTCAGACAGAGAGCGTCTCCGACAGCAGAATGACAGAAAATACATTGCCCTTAATTAAATTGACAGGAACAGCTTTTTCCCTCACAGACCTCAGCTTTCACACACTACGTGGAAAGGAGGGTTTAAAAGCTTATTTATATTCAATTCTAAATTGTTCTAAGTGCGAGTAGGGCACTTCCCTGCACAAACGCTGTTGAGCTTAAGCTCAATTTGTGCGCAAGATCTCCGAAGCTTTAGACACTGGAAAAAGGCATGGAAAAAAGCTATGACCTCACATGCTACCAAGTTTATAGAAATGTATTACTGAGACAATCCCAACGGTTAGAATCTTTGTATCTCAGAAACATGACTGTTAAAGAAAAGAATTCTTAGAAATAAGAACCGTCTTCTATTAAAAAAACTTCCATTAACATTTATAAACATGCTTCCAGGCTTCCTGATTTCCCACTTGAGTACAGGATCCCACAATTATTTTGTAAATAATACAAAATATTCACATTTTGTGGGGTTTTTGTCCCAAGAATAGTGCTGTTGCTCTGCCACACTGGTACAGAGGTCAAAGGGCAGCAAAGGCCCTCCTGACTGCTCTGATAACCAGCACACCACACACACTACCAGGGATACAGACACATGTAGCTCCCCTGTACCAACACAGCTACACTCACTGATCATATTCCTGATGTTACAATGATGGTCCAGCTTCTCACCCACACGGCAGTATTCACAGGAAAGGATGCTCAACTGATGGGACTCTTACCAGCACCTATCCCTCTCTCCCCCAAACACATACACACACACACACACAGCTTGCCGTTGGGACTTAGCAGATGATGTAACAAAAACCAGCAGTGTTTACTTTACCAAGCACACCACTGGTGATAAATGACAGTGGCATTATCACTTTAAAATCTCTAATCCCCAGGACCCAATTATATTCATTTTCATTCCCGAACTGAAGCCCCCCCCCCCCACCCCACAGCCCATCATTTCCTATTCAGTGGTCACCTTTAATAAAAGATGAAAATATCAATGTAAATCAAGTAAAGCAAACACTACTCATCTGTTGAAAAATCTTTTAAGGTTTATATCCCTCCCTCTCTCTCTCCTCTTGAAGTGTTCTCTTTTCAAAGGCCAAACAGTTTTCCCAAAACAGCAGCAGCATTCAAGGTCATGATGCTTAAGAGAGGGACACCTGGGAAATCTTTTTCTTTTTTAAAGTTCACTGTAGGTGCCATACTGACAGATATGGAAATGAAAAGGGGCACCACCGGTCATGAAAAAAATGATAATTTACAATCTGTTACACAAAGGAGCAATACTAAAGTACTTTTCTTTTGCTAAATGATTTAAATTATAGGCAACACAGCAGCGATAATTTATTGCTCCCCAGCAATGCTGCACGTCTTACAGAGCTTCGGTTGCCTTAGTATTTTTATTCAACAATCCCTGGAGATTACTATTATTGTTATATAATTTATCCTCCTGAGTCGCTGAATATGACTTAAATTCTTACTGAAGCACACACCTTACGTTTGGTTTTTAGGACAGCGTTAAACACGGTACCTTTTTCAGGGCAAACGGTTATCGTCAACGCACTTCATACTGGCAAAAAGCGCCGTCGCTAACTCAGTGTGTAACTATCAGGCCTACATCTTCGGGTGGGATTCATTCGGCATAAAAGTGCGTGACACTTCCTGCAGTAAACAAAAATTCAAAAATGAATACAATGGGAAAACGCAGGATTTAGGCCGAATCGGTGACGTTTTCATCAGGCTGAACTCAAACCGTTTTACGGAATAACAGTCCGCACGATTCGCACACGACGGACCGAACCGAAAACGCAGGAAACTCCTCGCGCCGGAGTCCAGCATTCACACCGCCGGCTCCGACCAGAAGTTGCCCCTCAGTGCGGATCTGGGGTCACTTTTGCGGTTTAGCTAACGTCCACATGTACGGGCAGCTTTTGCCTTGAGCTCACCGGCGCTCGTATTTACGGACTGCCGCGAAAAATTGGGTCATTTCAGGGTCGCCGTTTACATTCATATGCCGACGTCACTTCCCACGTTTGCTCCCACAAGGAGCCGCAGTTGCTTGTTGTAATTGCGGCGACTCTCGTCCGTAACGCGGAAGCTGTAAGGAAAAACTCAGTTAGCTATGCCTTAACCCAAAATGTGTTAACTGAAAAATGTCAAATTCAGAGCTCTTACAGAGCTTCATTTGAAGCTTTAATATCACACATCCTGTACGATCTTATCCTGACACTACACTACACTAACACGTTTATTCCTCGTATTTGAAATTCTTCCCACTGGTGTAATGGAATGTGAATGGGGAAATATAAAGTGCACGAGGGACAGATAGAAATTTGAAAATTGTCATGTAGTTATAGTCCTCACGTGTAGGTCCACGTTACTTGAGAGTAAAGAGAGCACACCGGATGCCATTTGTTTGGTATGGCGTTAACATCTATGAAGAAATGTGGGCAAATCTGTTGCTTGCTGTAGCCTACGCTGACGGCATACTGATAGACCGACTTTTGCAAATGTACATGCACGTATTTGGGGAAAATACGAGTGTTGTGAGTGCGTTTGCATGCTGCAAACGTTTTTGTTACAGATCATATAACCTCCGTTGAACGCCTCCTCCCCCCTTCACCGTCCTGTCCCACCGCGATATGTCCGAGCCGCCTCTCACCCCACCCCTGCGCGAGCCGAGCCGTTCGCCACGACCCAACCAGTTAATCATTCTTACACCTTCAGATGCAGCGCTCCACCGAATGTGCAGCTAATGCCATACATATTCATTAAAAATTAAGCTTAATTGTGTGTCTTCAAAAGCCCTCCGGTCGTCACGTCCCCTTTCACCCGCCAACCAAAAAAACCGTACTTCGGATTCAACCGGGCAGCGCTTCTGCATGCGGGGGTGGGGGGCACGGGAACCAGAAACACAAGCGAGGGAGGCAGGCGTCTGAGCTACAAAACTGCCGCGCATCCAAGCAGTGACGCCTCGCCAAGGCGTGCTGATCGCTCCTCTTATCTCCAGTTCTGAGAAGCTGATCTAACCAGATATTTTTAGCTTTTTAAAAAACGATATGAAAACCCAGCATTTAAAAACACAACACATGCCTCGGTGAAAGCACCACGCGAGTCTGAGAGATGACAGATAACAAGGACAGCAGAGGGAGATGCAGACCATACATATTCATGCCAACCTTGCGTCATTAGCAGAGACAACAATGGCTCTTCAAATCGTGGGCTCATAATTGAAGCAATCAGCAAGTTGCACAATATTAAAGGACACGGAGCACTGTTGCCAGGGAAAATTGGCAGCTCCCATTAATTTGTTAATATTGCAAACAAACAGGATTAGACAGAAACTGGCAACTGTAATCAGGCATACCTGCTCTACAATGCATAACTGCTAATCCAGAGTTCACATAAAGGACCTTCAGATGACTGACACACAAGCCTACATATAATGATTCTTTATCCCTTTTTCTAAATCTGACACATGCTGCACATTAGGCAATAACACATTTTGCGGTGTCTATTACAACAGAACAGAAGAAGACACTTAAGACAAACTGAAGACAGACATCACTAAATCAATCCCTGTTTACAAACAAGATGAATTCCACTGGCCAAGGGGCACGGAATACTGAAAATATTAGCTATACTGTAAATATGCCCACACCTGTTCCAGCAGAACAGCATCCTTATCGGACTCTTTGCAGAGCATATTCATGATGTCACAATGTCAGGCCAGCGTCTCACCCAGATGTCGTTGTTCACAGGAAAGGAGATTCAACAGACAGGACTCTTTACCAACACCACTCTTTCTCACAAATACACACATGTACAGACACAAGCACACATCACACACACACACTCACAAATACACGTATGGAAACACAAACATACTCACACTTAAAGACAAAAAACAAACGCAGCAAGACCTTTTTTGAATTACCACCGGCAAAACAGCAAAAAGAGCAAAAACCTTGAAATTATAGTTAGGAAACAGAATCCCACAACTCCTAATGAACATTTGTCTTTTTTTAAGATAATCATGTGGCTCCGGTGCTTAATTTGCAGCCAATCAGAGGAGAGCTCTCTTTCACAGCATGGACAGCGCGCTCTTTCACAGCACGGACAGTAATCTCCAGCCTGCTGCAGATATCAGGAGACATTTAGAGGGCTCCGATAAACTGTGCCACTAAAAAGGTTATGACAATTAAAAGCAGCTCCCGCAAATTACAGAGTGGAGACCTTTCACACGCGTGGCACTTCCTTATCGCCATGCGGCCAAGCTCTTTCCCTGACAAGCGCCCCCCCGCCCCCCCACCCCATTACCACCCTCCCTCCCCCCCATCCCATCCGGGGGCTGCTTTTATGATCCAGTTAATTAAAGGAGTTCTCAGCTAATATTCAAATGCTGACCAATTAATGACATTGAACTTTGAGTGGCCCTGCCTTTCCTGCCTCCGTCACATGGTTCTCCAGTGCTCACCCACTGTCGCTCCCATGATTAAAACTGCAGCGGTGGGAAGGGTGGGGGGGGGGGGGGGGGGGCACGGTGGCCGGGCAGCCAGCGAGTGCGACAGCGTTTTAATTAACCTTGTGTAATTTGAATACTAGGGGGGACAGGCTGTCGAGGACGGTCTTCTCGACAGACACTGGTGATTCTGCAGGAGCTCCTGGCCTGTGAAAAAGCCATTTTGCAGCAAACCCACGGCTGCACTGCACCCTTCGCTCTGCCAGAGAGTCCACTGCATCCTCAAAGATCCCTCACTCTTCCAAAGGACGTACCACATCTGCAAAAATCCTTCACTTTTCCAGAGAAACCAGCACATCCTCAAATATCCTCCACCCTTCCAGAGAACCCAACGCAGCTGCAAAGATCCTCCACTCTTCCAGAGAACGCACCACAGAGGCATGCGTTTCATCCAAGTAAGCTCACCATGTGAGGCATAAGGAAAGAACACTTTTGAAGCTGATAAGATGCCATTTAATTAGTATAATTATGTGCCATTTAAAGCATGGATAACAGATTGGATGAAGAGTTTAATTTAAGAAGACGGGCCACTCTTTGCCTGTATAACAGCCTAAATCCATCTTGGAATGCCGTTTGTGGAGAAGCTGACTGAGGCTTCTCACAAAAACCAAACAGAAACAGTAAACTTACAAAAACAATTTACATAGGAACCAGCCTGGCCACATAGTCAGCTGCTGAAAAAGAGACCTCTGCTCTTCAGTTGTTTTACAGAACCTTCAATTAGGCAGGTGAGGCTAGTTAACCAATAAATGGCTGACAGTTAATTACAATGAAAAAATTACAAGTTAAAAAATAATTGAGATGAAGTTGATTAAAATAGCTCAGTTATTTGTAGATATGTGTTAGTGATTCTGACATATTTTATGCGATCGAAGGATCCTTTGACAATTAAAAATCCAATTAACAATTAAATCAAACGGTTCTGTGGGGGCATAGCTGAAGGTATAATTGAAGTGTTAGAAGTGTTACAAACAGTTCAAAACTTGTGTAAGTTGGATATTGAACAAATCTTCAAGAGGGGAAGCCTCCAGTTCTTTGAGAGATGAAGTGGAAATCTACTGCACACTCTGCATTCCAGAGCTACCCATAAAGGTTCAATAATCTTTAGACATGGTGAGTGGGGAGGCCATGGACATGTTTGAGTCAAGGAAACCACTCTTGAATCCATTTAGCAGCGTGTATGGGGGGGGGGGGGGCTGTTATCGTCTTAGCATGTGGGAACATCTTCAGGAAACGTTTGCACTATCGGGCGTACCTGGTCATTGAAATGGCTTTGTATTCCTGCCGAGATTCTACCATGCAGAGTAATAATCAGAGCCAATGACTCCTATCCAGATATAGGAGAAAAGAGTAAAAGATGAATCATTAGACCATATATTACTTTCTTCCTCTGCTAAGTAGTCCACATCTTGTTGAGCATTGGCCTTGGTTACTAGCAATTTCCAAATGGCAGTCCAACCACAAATATCAGCTTCGTGAAGCTTACAACATACAATTTTTGTTGAGACTGGAGCACAGAGGTATAGATTCAGTTCTGTGGTCTTTTTTCATGCTGTTGTTTTGTGGGTTTTATTAACTATATCCTGTTATGTGTTTGTCTATCCCTTTCAGTGAGCTTCGACTTGCGGCCACTGTTCTTCTTTCCTGATGCAGTTTTTCCTTGTTCCCTGCATGCTATCATGATCTGACACTGTTCCCCTTGACACATTAACTAATTTTGTTGTTTCTATAACTGATGCACCTATAATCCAGAAACCAACTGTTTGACCTCCTTCAAAATGTGTTAAATCTCTCGCTTTAGAAACGCACATGTTAAAGTGTTGACTTAAAATGTCTTTTATAGCAGAAACATATGATAATTACAAACTAATTGGTAATTAATATTGACATTAATATGAAATGTGTAGAATTCTTTTTTAATTGCGATTCAGTTACTTCAGAATAAGAGTCCTTTCTCATTTGGAGTTTCCATTAGTTTGTCTATACATACACACACACCCACATGCATACAGAAAAATAACCAATGCTTTGTGCTAGAATCAATAACTAACATATTCATGTTGAAATAAGTTTTTTTTTAGACAGACAGCATTGCAGAGAGAATTCTGGGATGCCAGAGCACAAGGCTTAGAGGAGCTTGTGTAAACAATGCTAGCTTGCATGTGGCTAAACTGGCAAGAGCTGCTTTCTGTGTTCTTCAACGGTTCTCACAGGAATGGAGTTAGTCTCTGGCCTCAAGCCTGGCAAGCCTGTGACCCAGGTGCCCAATTCAAGAGGCAAAAATCACCACCTGCTTAAGTGGGTGCTGAACCTGTGCCCCTCCAGATAATGACAGATATGACCCAGACACTGTTTAAAATGTCTTAAGCGCATTGACTAGGCAGCATTCTATGAATATAACATGAGGACCCTGTGTGGGAATCACAGCCTTTGTCAGCCAGGGGAAGTTAGGCCTCTTCTGGAGGGTGCTGAATGTGAGGTAAGTACAGGAGCTGCCCTTTTCAGTCCAGCATGGATCCCAAACTAATAATCATCTGCCGCATATTTTTTGCATCATCAATCCATACCAGAGTGCAGTTACACAAGTGAGTATGGGCCAGACCCTGTCCTAGAAGGACAGAAATCTGAAAGCAGTGACACAAACCACCTGGGTGATCACAAAGTGGAGGCCTAGACGGCTGGATATGGCTAGGGCTGCACTGAAGACATCACTGATGATAATCTAACATGGCACTTTCTTTTTAACCCAGCAAAAATCAACTGTCGGTGTAGACGTTCTATGAATTCTGGATGTTGTATTGGAAAACCTTCATTCCTTTCCAAAGATAGCTGTTCCTCTGAAGAAGGTTCAAGTGCAAGAACCTTGGACAACATCAAGCCCTGTTTCTCCATTGCATCCTTGTGGGAAAAACGCTGCATCAGGTTCTTACAGAAACCCTGCGTCTCAGACATGACGGAGGAGGAGACAGGAGCGGGGGAGTCCTTCCAGGAAGTTGAGAACAGGAAAGCCACATCGGCCAGCCCAGCCTGCTCCACCTCCTCTCCATTCTGCACCATCATTCACAGATTCAGCACGAAAAAAAAAACCAGCCGTGTATCAGCAGTTCTGCTTTTTATTTCACTCACCAACACAGACAGGCAGCTGAATAAAAAATTGCTTAAAAAAAGACTTCATAAAAAACAGGGCTGGATTTGATTAATGCAACAGGTCCTTGTGGGGGTGGGGGGGGGGGGTGACCCCTGTGGGTCGAACATTGAGAAATCAGACAGAGAAAACATGATGCTTGTGTAATCACGCGGACTCAGCCAATCTAACCACATTTTACATTTTAGAAATTCTTCTCCTGCTTTCACTCTTCTCGGAACTCAAACTCCCAGAAACCTTTGAACCCGAGGGCCCTCGTCCCACCGCCCCCAGCCTGGCCTTGTGAGAGCGTGACGCAAGACCCCCTGGCGTCACTCTATCCCTGCTTCTCCATTCTCTCCCCCGTTTTTCTCACTCCTCCTCTCCTTCTCCATTCTCCAATCTTTCTCTCTCTCTCTCTCTCTCTCTCTCTTTCTCCCTCTCTCCCCCTGCATTCTCTTTCTGTCTTTCTCCCTCCTCCATTCCCTCTCTCTTCCTCCTTCTTCATTCTCTCCCTCTCCACTGTGTCAGTCAGGTTGCCAGTAATGGTCAGTCACAATGAGCTGACTCCTTCTTTGAAGAGGAAGGAAAACACACACAGTACATTTAATCCACATTGAAATTAACCACATGCTTTATTTTTTTTTTCAAATTTAACTCTTATTATGTTTGTTGTTCTTGTCCTTCCCCCACTTTTTACCACCCCAGGTTCCTCAAGGCCTTGTAAATCAGCATAAGTGGTTGTAAAAAAATTAAGAAATAAAAAATAACACTGGTCCTGTTTTGGGGAAGAGGCTGGCATTGTGACACAGGTTTAAAGAACAAATGAGAAAATGCGTGCATCTCAGTCACCCTGCCCCAAACAGGCCTCATCATGACAGCCATGTATAGAAATGCAGCAGTAGAGGTTGCAGGTTTGATCCCCCACGGGGGCCCAACGGAGCAATACAGTGAACTTGAACTGATTAGAAAAACATACATACAAGATATAAATAAAATAATGTTTGGAGAGCAGAGCGGAGGACTGTGGGAGTCTGTCTTACCTGCTGGTTTGGGGCACGGGGCTGCATGTAGGGGGGTTGTGTCGGGGTCATGGACTGTTGGGGCTGGCTGAAGTACGGAGGCTGGCCCTGCTGGCAGTACCCGCCCACACCCTGCTGGCCATACTGAGGCGCCAACTGCTGGAACAGCCAATCAGAGCAGAGACAAGTCAGTTCAGTACCCACCCACACCCTGTGCTGCCAGAACAGCCAATCAGAGCAGAGACATCAGGTCAGGACACGCCCAAATACTAGTTCTCTCTCTCTCAAATTGAAATTCAAATATACTTTATTGGCATGACAACAAACTTTAATACTGCCAAAGCAATAGATTTACAATGAATACAAATGTCAACAATAACACTGTTATAAACAATAATAAGAAAAAAGAACAAGAAACAATCCCTCGGTTTCTATCCACACACAGATCCTGTTTGCTGCAGAATGTGTATTGCTTTGGACTGTAGTCTTCTCCCTGTACAAATTTATGCCAGTCTGGGAGAACACTAAATGGGGGTATTATGTTCATGTAGTATGTATGTACCAAGCCTGCATGTCTCCTGCATTTCATCAAATACTGGGCAGACAGCAGGAAGTACAGCTCGGTCTGTGTCACCTGCAGTTCACAATAACTGCACAGCTGTTCCTCTCTGGGAACCCAGGGTTTTTTAAACCTGCTCTTTTTTATAGCTTGGCTGTCGTCACTGAGTTTATACCACCGAGTTTCTTAATTTTACGTATTCGGCTGATTTAATGTTTCTTTTACAGCTTGACAACCGCACAGTTTGCTTTATGATTTTAAGCGATTTATAGTATCTATCTTTGAAAGTATGGTTAATTTTTGTTACAGTTGTGTTTTAAATTGTTTTTTTTTTTACTGATTTGGATGTGAGGCCCACTGCTCTCTGCGTTTTTTTTCCCCCCACAGTAAGTAGCAGACTCATTTGGCCTTGAGGGTCCTTGTCTGGGGAGATCTGTTTGCTCAAGGGGCTCTTATACTTAGGTGCTCTGGTTGCCCTGGTTTAGGTGGTGCCATAAAGTGTAGAAAGAACTGAACTGAATTGGTCTTTCATCCGTTTCCGAAATTTGTGTATTTTAATGGACTCCGTAATAGGACTGCAATTTAAAACAGAACTATACTTATCAGTATTTGCTGTTTTGCCAAATAGAGCCAGAAAAGGCACAGAGAGCCGACAATGTGCTCTGTTTTAGAGCGGTTTTAGCCAGGCTGAAGTGCCCTGATGAATCAACGGTAGCTGTAGCTTGTACAGTGTTCTAGAAATGTGCTGCAAGTAATATCTCTCTCAACCCAATTCAATTCAATGGTGCTTTATTGGCAGGACAAACAAAATGCAGTGCTGCCAATGAAATAATACAAACAATATTAAATCTAAGCACAAATATGTAAAACACATGCACATACACGTAAGGAACATACACACATATATATTTTACGTGCATATATACATACATACACAGGTAAACATATGCCAAAAAGATAAACCGATTAAACAATAACTAAACGTACCAGCAAATTTCATGGACCTATTCAAAAACAGTCATAAAGTCATGATTTCTACAGCACAGGGCTTTCTGGCAGTCTCTTTCCCCTCTCTCTCTCTCTCTGTGTCTCTCTCTCTCTGTCTCTCAATCTCTCTCATACAGGAACACTTACAGTCATTAATTAAAACAGACATGACTGTGTTTCTCTGCACTTAAAAACCTCTCTTCTCTGTGAATGATTAGTATGCCTGCACTGTCATCTCAGGAACAGGAAGCAGTAAGGAGACCCAGGTCCAGCCAGGTTACCTCTGTGTCACAGCCTACACTACCACATTTGTAGTTAGTGTAGTTAGTGGCTGGTACCAACGTCAGGACCATCTAACGCAGGATTCCAGAGCAGGGCTGACGGGAAACATGGAGTAAGTTTCCACGCTGGCTCACTTCCGTCACCAATGCCACCATCCCATCACCATCATCCTCCAAAAACTGCAGCAGCCAGGGTGGTTGCCGGTTTGATTCCCTGCTGGAACGCTGCCGCTGTACCCTTGAACAGGGTACTGAACCGATTCAGAAAATACCCAGCTGGGTATTCTAAGCTATGCTAGTCACCCTAGATAAACATGACCGCCAGGGAGATGACTTGTAAAACTGCCTGTGTGAAACTTCATAAGACAATCACACATGGGAATGTTCTCTACGTTTGTACGTCTCCGTGTCAAAATTCAATTCAAACAGACTCAAGTGGCAAGAAAAAAATGCTTTGAAAACACAATCCTGTACAACACAAATTGACACTCACAACACTTAAAAGCAAAGACCACTGGGGCTTAATTGTACACCCCGTCTTTGCATCAATTAAAAAGGAACGCATGCATGTATGTTTTCATTTAGACTTCAGACAAACAGTCACACACAGGAACATCTGTAAGACTCTCTGTATCCGTCCCTGGCTTGCTCCTTCATTAAGCCCTTCCAAACAAGCTCCCACACGGCAATGCCGAGGCAACATTCGGGCAATGCTTGGTCACAGGGTGAAGTCCCTTCCCAGAAGCCCCCAGGGTCTTCTGCTCTGCGGACACACCAAAACCCCATCCACAACCTTAACCAAAGGCACGCAAATACAGGCCGCCTTCCAGAAAAGACTGGACGAGCTTTTACAGCTGAGCTTTTTTGCAATGCCTCTGGGGTAACCGGGCCTGGTCACGGGCTGCAAATAACCCAGTGGTTTCCTTCAGATGTCTGACAGGAGACCATGAAAAGGAGGGAGCTGAAGAGGATGTTCGGGGAAGTAAAGCCACTTTTAGTCCTCGCCCTGATCCAGTCATTTTTACTACATGCTACACCAGGCGAAGCGTTCCTTCCAGTTATGAATTTCTACAGTCAGACTTCTTTATCTGTGGGCCAGGGCACTGGTGTTGCAATTGGGGCCTGCTGTGAGGCACTTATGTGACTTTGCATTCAGTGAGGGAAGCGTGGAGAGGAAAACTAAACAACGTACCACAGACAGTGCTTTTCTCCCTCCCCAGACCAACATGTCCAGCTTCTTGTTAAATGCTGCTCAGCAGACAGCCACGGTGCCTGGGAGGACCTCCCTGAATTAGACCATCGTGGCTGACATGACATCACTGTTCTATTCCCTCACACAGAATCCCTTTGCCAACCTAGACTCGAGACATCGGCACAAATCAAACTCTCTTAATGAATGACGTTTACCTTCCCGTTTGGGTATGCACTTACCCCGTGCTCATGGCATCAAAGGTCTCCGCTCTGCAATCTCATCACAGCCTCCAGGGCGGTGCTCTCTGAGCACACGGCTGCTAATTGCCCAAAAACACCTTGCACTGATCTGACAGGCAATGCCTGCTGAGCCACCAAAAACTGGCTTTAAAAGTCTAAAGCGCCCGGCCTCTGTGCATCTCCACAGCTTAGTTACACACCGGCGTTCAGAAACAGACTCAATTTATCCCAAACAGCATATCAAACAGGACTCCTGAGCAGAGGTGGAAAACCCCGGCTTCAGAAAGTAAAAGTCCTACCATGTATTTGTGCTAGCCATTCACTAAACAAGGTGATTTTACTAATTAGCTCCTCTACCTGGCTGTGCTAATGTGCTAATTAAATTCGGCTGGTTTAGTGCATGGGTGGAATAAATACATGGTAGGACTTTTACTTTCTGAAGCCGGGGTTTTCCACCTCTGCTCCTGAGTCAACAAAATCTCTTCAAGCCAAGAGATTGCACGGACGCTGATGTCTGTGAATCGGCGACAGTCAGAGCAGGTTTCGCTCAGGGACAAAAAGCCGTGAAACCTCAAGCGTGACAACCTCAGCCTCCTCTCTCAATCACTGAACGGAACGAGGGCCCGCGCACGAAAAAACCAAACAAGCAGCGACATGCAAGAATCCCTTCACAGAACCGCGCTAATCACCAGCCCGGAGCTCTCTATGCTCCCTCGGAGCAAAAGAATGCTCAAATAACCATGACAGTCCTCCCAACTCCAAGCCGCTGCACCCATTTCCGAACAAACTGTGATAATCAGCGCACAAACATTACAACACTGCATCCAATCATTAGTGTGTAAACACTGAAGCACTGCATGCAAACATTAGTGTGTAAGCATTATGAAACTGAATGTCAGTATTAGCATGTAAACATAACAATGCTGCACGCAAACATTAGTGTGTAAATATTATGAAACTGTATGTCAATATTAGCATGTAAACATGACAATGCTGCACGCAAACATTAGTGTGTAAATATTAGGGCACTGAATGTAAACATTAGTGTGTCAACATGACAACACAGAATGTGAATGTTAGTGTGCAAACACTATAAAACTGAAGCCAGCTGTTAGCGTGTAAACATTACAAAGTAGAATGCAAACATTTGAACACTGTATGTGAACATTGGTGTGCAAACATTTAGTCAGTGTATAAACATTACAGCACTGTGTGTCAACATTAATGTGCAAACATTTAGTCAGAGTGTGTGTATATGACAAAACACCTCCATCACAGACATTCCCCAGCTCCCACTGGCTTGAGCTCCTGGAGGTCAGGGGTCAATGCCCTATCCGTGTTCAGGGAATTTAGGTCCAGATTCAATCTAATCATAAGGTAGTCTTTGCATCTGATTAATGAAACTTGGCATGAGTTGCCTTTCTTTCTGAGTTGCTTTTTGTCATTTCATGGCCTGCTAAAATCAAAATCATAATGCTACTAGTGCCCTAGTGAAGAGATCACCATGATTAGATCAGAACTCCTGTATCACAGTAACATAGCTGGACAGTCTACTGAAGCAATCCAGGTAAGTACCTGAATGAATGAATAAATGAATGAACTGGTAAGTGTGATCCCTGTTATGGATCTGGCAAGCTTATTCTCTCATGTGGGTTTCATGGATGTACTGATAAAACAGCAGCCCGCTTCAATAGGCCCGATCTCTGTCACAACCAGCACCAAGAACACGTTACCACTCCCGCTCAAACGTTCAGAAATGCACTGACCAGAGACTGATGAGGTAAAACCCTCAAAATGCATGCAAACCATCCTACACTTTGGCGCGCTCCTCTGGTTGCCTAAATGTTTTGAAGATGGGAAACTCTCTGATAAAAATGGGCACAAGCACTCCAGGGATACAGAGCGTGAAAAAGAATGAATGAAAGCAGGGCAACTCGCTGGACGCACCGGAGGAAATGCCAGCGAGCCACCGAAATATGCGCGTCCCTCAGGGGCATGAAGCCAGACGCTGCGCAGCCAGCGCTGACAGCAAGGGGAAAAACACTTGCAGAGTCTGGGAAGAAAGCGCTCCTAATCGGGAGGATCTGGTGCGGGCCCACAAACCAGCCGTTTGGCGTGTTCAGTCAGACTGTGTGTGTGTGTGTGTGTGTGTGTGTATGTGAGTTTGGGGGGAGGGTGAGTTTTTAATGCGCCCGTGCCAATGAGCAGAGACAGAGTTTTTGTAATTTTATCGGCGTGCGCCACGGCTGGCTGCCCGTCAGGGTTCCAATTTGAATGACATATGGGCTCAGCCAACCAGAGCGATGTTAGAACATTAAATACCGCAAACAGACATGACGGGCATAGAGAGGGCCGCATTAGCGCGGCGCTCCGCACCCTGCGCTCCGCACGCTGCCCTCCGGTCACGTTTTGGAAGGGGGGGTGGTGTGTGATGAGACAGGACAGCGGGCTGAATGCTGGCCCACAGACACCGCCACAACACGCCAGATGAGATCGTGACAGGACCGGGGGAGGGGGGGGGCACACATCCCCGGCAAAGCCTGGCCGTTCTTCACAGGTGCTTTCTAATTTAAGCCTAACCCAGGCGACGCTCAAACCAAACCCCCCCCCTCTCAGGGCCCAGAGACCATTAACAGTCTCCCCTCGTGATTACTCGCGCGCGGCTGAGGTGACTCCGCTGCCCTGGCGGCGTGGAAAGAGCCCTCACCTTGCCGGCTGTGATCCTTCCTCTCCCCGTCACAAAAGGAGACACTTGACGCTCAAAGAGCACGCCGTCCTTGGAGAGCTGGTCCACACAAAGGAACGTGCCTGGGACCAGCGAGCACATGGCTGCAGGCGCGAGCACCATGCCAAACGATATGGCGCTGGCAACAAAAGGCCGCTGAGCGAGCCGTTACTACAGCATTCTCAGCCTCTACTACAACATTCTCAGCCCTACTACAGCATTCTCAGCCTCTACTACAGCATTCTCAGCCTCTACTACAGCATTCTCAGCCCGACTACAGCATTCTCAGCCTCTACTACAGCATTCTCAGCCCTACTACAGCATTCTCAGCCTCTACTACAGCATTCTCAGCCCGACTACAGCATTCTCAGCCTCTACTACAGCATTCTCAGCCCTACTACAGCATTCTCAGCCTCTACTACAGCATTCTCAGCCCGACTACAGCATTCTCAGCCTCTACTACAGCATTCTCAGCCTCTACTACAGCATTCTCAGCCCTACTACAGCATTCTCAGCCTCTACTACAGCATTCTCAGCCTCTACTACAGCATTTTCAACCGCTATTACAGCATTCTCAGCCTCTACTACAGCATTCTCAGCCCTACTACATCATTCTCAGCCCTACTACATCATTCTCAGCCCTACTACAGCATTCTCAGCCTCTACTACAGCATTCTCAGCCCTACTACATCATTCTCAGCCCCTGCTACATTATTCTCAGCCCTACTACATCATTCTCAGCCTCTACTACAGCATTCTCAGCCTCTACTACAGCATTCTCAGCCCTACTACATCATTCTCAGCCCTACTACATCATTCTCAGCCCTACTACAGCATTCTCAGCCTCTACTACAGCATTCTCAGCCCTACTACATCATTCTCAGCCCCTGCTACAGGATTCTGAGACAGCTGTGATATTGTAAAAGAAAAGCACTGCAGAGGATGAGAACAGTAGATCACTCACTAATCCACATGCTTTCTGAAGTTGAAGCTGAAGTTGACATTGATAACCAGTAGCAACCAGATTTTTTTCTTGGTATGCTACCACCCTTCCTAACCCCTCTCTCTCCTCTGATGCCTCTACCAGCACAAGAGCTCCAAACCAACCGTGAATTCGTAGGCAAAACTGTCCATTTCACTACATTTTCACCCTGTCACTTGGCTAAAGCCATTACACTGGCTGTGCGAACACTACAGACATATTGCAACAATGTGGTGCAGGGGTAAGGAGCAGGGCTCACAACCCAACCCACAAGGCAGAACGCTCGATTCCCAGACAGGCCAGTGCTGTCGTACCCTTGGGCAAGGCGCTTACCTCAAACTCCCTGAGTAAGTATCCAGCCGTACAGACAGGATAACATGTAAATACATATTCACATGCGCACACATTACATCTGTGCCTGCCGCCTTGGCGAGCCACGACTTCTGTAGAACAATGTTAATTATGCTTTGGCACCGTGATCGCAAGCCTCACATTACAACGCTAAGCCGTATCATTTGCGGTTCAGATTAGGGAACATGATTAAACATGACATCGTTGTGTAACTTTGAGAGGCGACTGTGGTGAGAGCACCCGTCATCTGACACACCGGCTCGGCGGGCGGGGCGCGTGGGGGATTTGGCCTGAGGACTCCGGCGTTGCGGGTTCTGGAACACGCCAGGCCCAGGGACCCCCGTTTTCCAAAGACTGAGCGCCAGGAGCGGAGAGACGGAGCGCTGGCTGGTGCACATGAAAGGTGTAGGAGGAAAATTGGCCCGTATGGGTCAAAAGGTGCACCTGTTACAATCTCAAAGACTCCTCGCCATCTGCTCTACCCCGTCCCTTTCTCACATCCCTGCCTGATATTGTGACAGGCATATCCTTAGTAACGGCGGTGATGATAAACTGTGTCCATAACAAGCAGAGGGGGATGACCTCAAACTAGCAGCTAGACACTGGTCTACACGCAGGTGCTAACATAATATTGAGTGCGATCAATCCGTAAAAATCCATCCATCCGTATCCCCAAAAATGTGTGATTTCAGCAGAGCCATCCTTCTATCGAAACAACACCATACACCGCTTTGTCTCCACTTCTCTCTTTTGCTCAGTCTTCAGTCACTGCAAATGGAGCAGGTATTTTTCCACTCAGACCCAGCAGTTTGACAGCCTAGATCAAGAAAACGGCCAGAAAATAGAAGCACAGGGGTTTGTATGTTATCAACAGTGAAACACTGGCCATTAAGGCAAAAAAAATGACTCTAGACAATTACAGACCATTAGTGACAAAACAAAGTTACAGCATAGTTCAAGTTCCAATACCAGAACACAGCGCAGACGCAGCCATCTCTCAACCTGTAATGACATCACATCCTACACGGCCATGTCCAGATCTGATTGGCCACACATTCAGTCAAAAAAAAAAGGGCCTGTCAAACTCATGTTTTCAACCCTGTCTTCTCCAGCACCACCTTATGTGTTTCAAAGAATTTTATTAGCTGCTAATTCTAGGTGCTTATTCTAACACAAAAAAACCCCTCCTGAAAAAATCAGATGCATTTTGCTCACAATTACCGTCACTGCTGATGCGTCTTAAAGTTCCTACAGTGACAGAGGCTGTACAAGTGCAGCTTTATCGGTGAATGATGTACACTGTGCGTTTTCATTCCCAAAGTAGATGGGTTTGTCCAAAAGAACAGAAGGAGTAATAAAAGTTACAAATGAGACCGGGCCATTAGACCCACAGACGCTTGTTCGCTTCTCGCTAATTAATTGATCCTGAAACTTCATCTATTCTGCAGCGGGAGAAACCTTAATTAATCAGCCAGTAATACTGAGGCTACGTCCCCCCATCCCCCCCCCCTTAATGTCTTCTGTTTTAATTGTCTTCTGGAAATGCCTAAGGTCTCTGCGCCAGAGTGCGGCTTTGATGGCCCCGTCTTCCAGATTTCAAAGGGCTTTTCCCAATCTATTCTCTGGCAGCTCGTCATTTATGTATCCCTCTCCGCCATCTTTCAGACTGATCCCAGCGCAGCGCGCCAGACTCGAGACGCCGCCGCATTCTAAAGCCTTTCATTGATTCAGTGTTCCTGCCAAAGTGGACATCCAGTGTACACAATATAATTAAAATATTTTATACATTTAATTGGGCACAATGACGTGAAGCTCTATTTCAAAAGCTGACAGAAATCCAGCACATTTTCTGGGACCTTGTTTGAAGGTGAAAGACTGGGGAGAAAGGATTTCAGTAAAGCTGCCCATTTTCAATCCTTAAAATAAATCGTGATCGCCTAAAACTAAAAAAAAGGGGAAAAAACAGAGCCCCCTCACTGTCAGGGAAGCGCAGAGGACACGACCATGTCCCCTCTCTGATTTAACAGTTCGATTCTGTTAACTCGGGCGAGTGTGTAAAAGTGGCGGCTGAGACCGGTAATGGTTTCTCCTGGCGTGTTGACACATTTTCCCTCTTTCATTTCACAGGCAATCTCTTTTTTCCCCCCCTTCACATCAAACGTTAATGTTTCCCTTCAAATTCTTTTCCTTTCCGTCTGCCAACTTTGACATCACAGGAAATTACAGTGGAATTGGCAGCCCTTTTTACTTTCAAGTTCATTCCACTTCCAAGCGAATGCCCCAGATCCTGTCATCAGGCCGCCTCTGTTCTGCTGGTACCGATCATTTTATTTGTTCTTCCCCCGGCGGACGTACGTATCGTCTTATCGGTTTGACAAAGACGCGAGGCGTTTATCTAAATGAACGGAGCTCAAAAAAAAAAAAAAAAAAAAAACGTGTCGCCGAGTTGAGTTTTCAAACGGACCTGGCGTAGGTGCCCGTCTCGTGCGAACGAGCACAAAGTAAACTCCATCACCTGCCGCTGATTGCGCGCGATATCGCAAAGCTACCCCCGCTGCGGGCCGCAGCGTGGCAGGTGTGTGTTTGTGAAGCGGGACGTGAAGGAACCTCCGCTTTGCCGGGCGCTTTTCGCCCCGGCGATCAAAGCCTCTGTCAGGCTCTCGTGCCCCTAGGGAGGGAGTGACAGACTGTGACAGAGCTGCCGCCTCTATCCCGCTGATGGATTCCGACAGAAAAGATGCGAAATCCCCGGGTTCGAGCGTGGAAACTGCACAGCGCACCAGTTTAAAGAAGAAAAAAAAAAAACAAAACAAAACAAAAAAAAAGAATAGGAGCCCAGGGGTTCTGAAGGCCCTCATTTTTCTTCTCCTTTCAAAACAACCTCAGCTCACCAAAAGAGGTGTGAAGCTCCACAGCGACGTATCGGCTCCCTGTGAAAACTCATTTCCCCAGTCTTGAATATCAGTTCTCTCTCCCTGGGAGTCACTAGATATCACATGGTCTCTTGTGCCAGGTGGGGGCGCTGTCCTGATCCCAGAATTTTACATGCCTTCTTTCCTCTCACATGGGGTACTCTCCTTATTTTACAGCTTATTTATTTTCTATTATATTCATATTATCTCACTTCTACACAGAACATTTCATAAACCAACACTGCTCATTTCAGTTATGCTCTGACAGTAAGATGCAAGCACCTATTTGTACACAATTCCTACATGTTTACTTGATGGCAATCCTTTACACAGGGCTCAGACAGTGTGCCGTCAGCAGGCACGAACCGGAAGCGGAGCACGCGCTTCCTGGCAGTTTCCAGCTTGCGTTTCTGCAGCTTCTGGTGGGGCGAGCATGTGCGCGCATCTTTACTTAGCCCCGGGGCCCCGCCCTCCTCCGCCCGTCTCAGGAGCAGACGCTGGGCGACAGATGACGGCAGCAGGGGGGGAGCCGGGAGAAAGCAGCAGACGCCCGTGACGTCACCCCATCCCCCGGCGGGCGAGCGTGCCGGTCCGCACCGAGCTCCGAACTATGCCAGGGGCACGGTGCATTATGGGAGGAGAGGAACAGAGGGCCAGCCATGCTACGGAATAAGCTTCCCACTCGCGAAACACATGACTGTTGCTTAATAGCCTCGGTGTCTCTCCAATGGAACAGCGGGCGAATCGCTGTGTTTACGCTCCGCAGGCTCATTATACTGTATGTGGTATTTGAGGGCGTTAAATGGCACAAAACATTCCATCTTTCTTGTTATAAACTCATTACTTTTAGTTTGTTATATTTCACAGTTACACTGTGGCGCTTTGACTTTAATGTCAGCGGCGGATAATTACAACTTTAGAAGTTATCTCCCCTGGCCACATCCAGGGATAACAACTAATTTCACTAATTATTTTTTGTGGTTGCTCTGTGAGCGCCGAGTCCACAGTCTTTTTCCCCTTGTAATCCTCTTGGTCTTAAATACACCAAAATAAGTGCGAGCTGATTGGTATGCTTTTTAAATTCAGTCCCAGTCCTTGTTCCTCTGTCTGTAATATTACCATATGGAACATACTAACCATAATAGAGCTGGAATAATTTTGTATGTCATAATGGTGCTGGAGTCTCGAGCTGCTCATAGATAACTCCGCTGAAGACTGCACACTTTACAGACATAATCATGCCTGCCGTACCAAAGGCCTGGGGTTTAAGTTTAATCAGAAAAACAAATGACAAACAAACGTCTATGGAACAAACTAATATTCAATTTGAGAAGCAAAGGGTAAATAATTAAATTGGTTAAAAACAACAAAACAAGTTCTTATTTCCTTGCAGTAATAACTTGTGAAGGATTGCAACATCAAGGCTTTTGAATCTGAAAGTATGCCTCCTGGCTCCTGATTTTGTTCTGCGCGCACGTTGCAAAAACCCTCCCTCTCTCTTTAATTGTCTAGGTGACCTATCGAGGGGGCTCGTCCGGGATTGGGGGGCTGCACCGCAGCGCTGATCAAGACTCTCCTCAGCGCCAGCAGGACTTTATGAGCGGACTGGCTACGTCAGGAGCCTTACTGTGTGTGCCAGCCGCTCTCTAGAGATGCATTAAGCTAAAACCAACAGCCCCAGCTAAATATAGCTCTGTGGCAGAAGGGCAGTTTACACCCAGAATAGCAAGAGTACCACTGACGACAAAGCAGGGAGTTTCACAGAGACTGGCTAAAATGAGCCAAGGTCCCCATCCCAGATCCCAGAAAAACTGCAGTAAAAATAATAACTTCATACTGTCTAAACTTTACCAACACCCATCTCGCATAATTCAAAACTGCACCTCTTGTGGGTCTCGTGCTGATTTTTTGGCTGATAAATATTTAGCGCTGAAGCCAAAAGCTGTGCCTAATAAAACTAAATGCATGAAAAAGCGTTGCATTCCTGTGCAAATCTTTTGGGAGCACACTGATAAACTCAAGTGACACTTCCACATGCCAAAGACGGAAATAGGAACCTTACTGCTTGGCACTCGTGCTAAATCCAAAATTAAAAACATAACCCATTCCAGACACAAACTCAACATATTTCCAAATCGGAGAAAACTCCCCCCTCTGAAACATTCATTTGCACACTCTATGTATAACACCATACAAGGATGAAGCACACTGAATACACACTAAAGGGGGATATTGAATATCAGGCAGATTTACTCCATAACACACATACGTACAAACAAAACAAAAGACGATTATTAGGAGAGAAATTATTGTGACATTTTTAATGATAGCCGATAGTTGCTGATTTGATATTAACTGGTAACTGTGCCCCCATAGCAGCTTTGGCTCATAACCCTGACTGAAAATATCCTAATGCTAAACTAGATAGAAATGAAATCTCAAAAGGAAACAAGGAGATGGACACATACCTGCTGTTGAGGGTATTGCATTCCTCCCATTCCCACCTGGCCCCTCCCCTGTATCCCCATTGGGTATCGGTGAGGGGCGGGGGATCCGTATGGCTGGTTGGGGTAAGGTCCGCCCTGCTGCTGCTGGGAGTAGGGGTTGTTGCCCATGCCATAGAGCTGAGAGCGCTTCATCGCCATGAAGTCCATGGAGCCCACCTGTGTAGCAGAGTTCTGTTAATGAACTGCAGGGGGCGCTGTTACAAAACCCATGCAACTAACTCAGACCTATGGGGCGGCAGTGTAGCACAGGCGTAAGGAGCAGAGCTTGAAACCAAAAGGTTGCCAGCTAGATTCCCCTCCAGGGCACTGCAGCTGTACTCTTAGACAAGGTACTTAAACCACAATTGTTTCAGTAAATATCCAGTTGTATAAATGGATAACATGTAAAAATTGTAACATATGTAAGCCACTCTGGATAAGAGTGTCTGATAAAATGACAACAATGTAATGTAACGTAGCCTATATCAAAAAGTACAGCAAAAACAAAAAACCAAGCACAAACAAGCAACAAAAACTAACACATGCTTGCACCTTGTGTCTATCTCTTTCCAGCCCACGTTCACATTTACAAGTTTTCTTCAAAGGGAAATCTAATTTAGCCTTCAGACTCTGTGGCATTTGTGGAAAAAGCCCAGCACTTGCTTCAAATAGGAAGTGGGCCAGTTAGCTTGGACGCAAACTGCTGTTTACAATGACATCGCAACCATGCTAACCCCCCTTATCGTCTGCTCAAATGATTGTGGGGCCCGTGTTCCCGTGACAATCAATAAAGCTCTGTTTCTTTTTGTTGTATAAGAACAGTGAACACGCCAGGTCCCTTTGGCTCCCTGTCTTTCTGCCATTGAGCGCATGATATCAGGGTGCTTGATACGCTTCCCATCTCCCACAGCAACCAGCACCAACTCCACGTCCGGATGAAGAACCAGATAAGAGTGATAGCTAGCTGCAACAGTGACAGAAATACTCCAATGCTAGTTAGATAACCTTCTTATTAAATTAACTTGGTCTCCGCATATCTTCTGGTACAGAATGATGAGATCATTAATTAATTAGCTAGCTGGAACAAGGTAAAATTTTTAGTACCCACCAGTTAGCGTCCTATCTGTCCACCCACACCCAGACAGCCAGCTATTTTCCATTGTTTCCCTCAGGTTCATTTGACATGTTTTAATACAACTTTTTCTGTAATGTTTTCATGTAATTTTAATGCATTCTTACACATCACCTAAGACTTCAAACACGCATAGAAAAACCGCTAGCTAACAAGCTCATAACCTGGAAAGCAAACTAGGGTCTGGAAACAAAAAAATTGCTCAAGGTAGAGTGACACCTGTTAACACATTGCATCATGAGCACACAACTCAGGAGGCATAATTGTGAGCTATGACAGCTATAGGGGCAACATAACCCTGGAGTAACCACTGTGAGCTAACACAGCTATAGGGGTTGACACAACCCTGTAGGGATCACTGTGTGCTATGGGAATGGTACAGCTCCCTGCCTCTTCAGACACTTCAGCATCAGCTCTCACCTCAGATGGAGAACACAGGTTCACTACGAAAAGGCAAGCATCACACTCTTTCTGAAGAAATTGCTAAACCTCAGAAAATAAGCATAGCTTTGGTTTAAAACTATGGGACCACAAGCGCCTCCAGTCTTTCTGGCCCTGAGAGGTGTCACATGGGCGGAATGTTTAAAACGCAAGCCCTGCAGTTGAAAAGGAACACGTACAACTCAAAATACAGTCACACTAAATAGCTAACATGCAACGTAAATGGAACCTAAATTACTTTATCGATATTCTCCCCAAAATAAGTGCTATTATTTATTATTGTTACATATGTGTGTGTATATATATGTTTTTAGTGAACACCTCCAAACAGAAAATAAATTATTAGTCAGTCAGTATAGTCAAGTCTTTTCTTTCCTCTCCTACTTCCCTTCCTGTCTAGATTTCAAAGCCGTCATGCTATATACACTATGCCATACACAGCATGTGGAAGACAGGTCACAGACACCGGTCAAAATCGAAACCAACCAATCAACCAAGCAATTTCGAATCACTCAAATGTAAGAAAAAAAAAAATCACACCTAGATTATACCTCTGAGCTCAGAGGCAATGTCAACCTCAACTTATATTATATGAACAAGCCATGGGGGCTTCCGTGAGCTGACAGTCAGATTCGGCGGTGTCAGGATAAATGCGAGTCCATCAACGGAAACAGGAAAACACAACACGCCGGAGCGGATTACACGACGCGATGTTTCCCGCTCTGTTGTAGAGGATCCTGGATGATTTATGACATTTGTCCCCGCTGTCTTTCCCCCAGCCGGGCTGGGCCTCTGCGGCTTGTGCCCCAACTTTCCGGCGCGGCGCCTCAATATTCTGCTCAATAACGCTGACCCCACAGAGAGCATCAGCGCAGCAGCTTACACACGCACACAGCAGCACTGCACCTGAAGCCACTTTCTTTCCTTTATTGCGGAACTGAGAGAAATGAAACCCAGGGACAGACTAAATGCAGGAAGACAACACACACACACACACACACACACACACACACACACACGCACGCACACAGACACACACACAGACACACACACACACACACACACACACACACACACACACAGACACACACACACACGCACACACACACACACACACACACACACACACACGCGCACACACACACACACACAGACACACACAGCTGCACACACTTCTCCCATTCCAAAACATGCCTGGTTAAAATAATTGACAACGAGAGCAAAAGAGCTTGCTTTTTCAGTAAAGGTATTGTGTTTTTGTTTGCCAGAGGAAAATCCGCACCTTGGCGGAAAGGTGTCACTTTTTGCACACTGCCTTTTCCCACACCATTGTCTCAAATGTACATTTTAGGTACTTATTTAATTGTATATTTAAACACATATGCCTAGTAATCATGGGATAAAAGCATTACAGAACTGGTTTTGCATTAGTATTTTGATTCCAGGGCACAAAGATTCACAAATCCTACACAGAGGGGTTGTTTTAAGGAAATAAGGAGATCCAAATGCAAACACAAGCACAAATAAATGTAAAAAATGCCTTTTCCCAAACCATTATCTCAAATGTACATTTTAGGTACTTATTTAATCGTATAATTAAACACATATGCCTAGTAATCATGGGATGACAGCGTTACAGGGCTGTTTTTATTAAAGTGGTTTATTTTGTGTCCGGAATCAATCTACCTTCAGAATATCTGCAGAAGAGTATCTTTAGATTCTTCACAGGCTTCCACTTCCTGTAGTCACCTTTCCATTTCAGACAGGAACGAATGGGAAGGAATAGGCCACTTCCGCATTTCTTTTCCACCCCCACTTTAGACGAGAGGGTCCTGAGGCCTGAGGCCTGGCCAGACTTCATCTCCCATGATTCCACAAGTCTACAGCCCCAGGGGCTGAGCAGGGGCACCTTACCTGTCACAAGATCAACCAGGTGACATACTGGGGCTCGTTTTACCCCGCATCACCTGAAAGAAAGGCCCAACAGGAACTTAATTCTCCGGGCCCTTTAACCTCCCGTTAATTCAGGATTCCAACAGTGAGTGTGAGAGATAAATTCAGCCGGACCCATCCCTCAGGGTCCTTCCATTTGTCATAAGATTAAAAAAGAATAGAATAAGAATAGAACAACTGTTCTAAAACTGTACCCACCTGAGAATACACAGAGACTGCTTCAATGTAGCACATTACATACATATATACTTGCCCTTACCCAGGGCAGTTTACACAGAGAACATTTTTTATCTGTTCACACAATTGCATATTTTACTTAAGCATTTCAGAATAGGTACAATTACAATTATAATTACAATTACAACTCAAGGTCCCTTTCCACTACTGTGGCCCAATCTATGTATGATATAGTTTTTTATTCAGAAGCAAATATGCTTCTGTTGACAGAAGGGAAAGGTAAAAAGGATAAATAATGGCAATACTTCTGTAAGTTCCATGCCATCACCTTCAGCATGTGTTGTGCTGGCTATCTGTGTCATGTTCCATCCACCTGCGACTGTTTCATACTAAGCAGGGTATTACAATGTTGAGGTGGAGACAGAAGGTTTTGCAGGGTACAATCTGGTATGAAGTCAAACAGGACAAGACAAAATGTTTGCCGTGCAGCATACTGAGCTGTCAAGGGAGCTGGTGCTTTGATTGCAGGGCACAAAGATTTGCAGGTCCTACACAGAGGGGCTGTTTTAAGGAAATAAAGTGATCCAAATGCAAACACAAGCACAAATAAATGTAAAAAAAAGCAAACAAGTAAAAATATTTGACACAAAGTCTGGGCTTGCATTCAGGACTTCTCCCCAACTTCCTGTTAAAATAGTCTTTTGCAAAGGCACACACACACACACACACACACACACACCTGAACACACACTCGCACTCAGACAAACACACCCCCCCCCATGCACTCGCACACGCACACTTGGTTAATTGGTGTGGGATCTTTGGCTCATGAATTTAAAAATGGAGGGCACTGTGCCACCCGGCGAAGTGGGACCGGGGGTCAGGTTTCTTCCTCCTCTATCCCCTCTCGAGTGGCTCGGCTCTGCCAGAACGCAGAGCAATACTCAGGCACATCTCACATCACTGCCAAGCGCACAGAGAGAGACAGAGAGAGACGGCGGCACTCACGAGCAGATTGGGGGGGATTGAGAGCGGCCGTGAGGGGGGGCTCAAACTCCAGCCCTCCCCCACACCGCTCTCATCCCCGCCATTCTCCACTTTCAGCCTAAATATCAGAGCTGGCGCGGGCCCCGGCTCCACTACGCCCTCCCTCACTCTCACGCCATCATATAAGCGCTTAAGGGGAAACGGCCTACTCTCCAAACCTGGCCCGAAGGGGGTTCCGCCTCCAGGGAGACGGCGCAGGGGGGCCTCCAGACCACCGCTCTGAAAAAACAAAAACGAAGGGCTCGTCCCTCACCTGTCAGCACAGACCTTGTCTCAGCCTTGGGTTTCCTGGGCAACTAAGACGATGAGGTGAGGACAAAAGGAAGCACAGGGGACTAAGAGGGGATGACTAATAAAATGAACAAACAGAATTTTAAATTCCAGGAAGTAACAATTTACAGTTAAATAGTTACAGTGGTTTTGACACCTCTGATTTTTTTACACTTCTAATAGGCTTCAATTCCACAATATATGATATATTATATATAACAAAATATGACAAATCTCCACATTAAAATTACATTTTTATTTGTCCGCAGATGGTGTACGTGCGTGTCTCTGAATTTGCATGCATATGTACATATCTCTGCATGTGTGTGGGTGTGAATGTGTGCGTAAGTCAATGAGTACGTGTGTGTTTATGTGTCTCTGCCTGCATTTGGGTTGGATTGTGTGTGTATGTGTGTGTTTGTGTGAGTCTCAAAGAAAAGGACATTGCTGTGGGCAGGTCAGAGAGCTGCAGGGAGGACAGCCAAGCCCACACTCTGCTCCTGGGACTCTGAATGACCGCTGGGCTCTCTGTCCACTTCCACAGATGACTGGATTACCACTCACGTCTCCCACACCGTCATTTCACCGTTATTTACAACCTGACCCACATCCACTGCGCAGGAAGTGTTTGTTTGCATCCTCTCGGCTCTGAGGCGACACTCGGCCCCTTAGCGGCAGCTGCCAGGTACCACGGGGCTGTGGGGCTGTGAACAAAGACTCTTCATCAGCCCAGCCCCCCCTTCTCAACATAACAGGTGGGGCTTCACATGTCAGCACCACACACCAATGTTTCCATGACTACGATGCAAGTCAGGTGATCAATCACGCTGTTTGTGCAACACCAATATGTCACTCATCTGGGGGGCAGTGTACAGCAAACCAACAAAAACACCAAATCACAGAACCTCAGGAACATCAAGCACCCGCCAAAACCAGGTCAAGGAGTGCAGTGGGGTCCTTTTGCCAATATGACACAGTCCTCACAGGTCAACTGCAATAAGTGACCATGATGTGACAACCGGGGGGGGGTTATCATAGGGGGGACACGCACAGTGGTTTGCCCTGGTCAACCACAAAGTGGCCAACAATGGTCGACCATAATGACTAATGAGAAATTGATGCCGTGGTAACCACTGTGAGGTTGCTGATCCCTGCACTTCTTTCGCATCTCTCTTATCTGAAAATACAGGCCGGTTAAATGTGATGTTTAAAAGACACTGCTATCTACTACAGCACATCCACTCTGAATGACTATTCATCTCACTCACACACACACACACACAAACATACATATACACACCCAAACAAAATATGGCCACTAATTTGATCCAACAAAATCGCTCTGCATCACGTTTGACAGCACCTGATGCTACACTACAAGGGCTGGGCCGAACCAATTTGAAACAGGGAATGAAAGTAGCTGCAGGACAAAGAAAAAACAGAGATGCGCGAGTTCATATTGTAAGTTCATACTGTAGCCTAATATGTGCAAATTTACAGCTCCTTGCCAATTTAGATTTGAAAATTAATTTCATGGATGCAAAAACAATACTGATCTCTGAACGTTAAAGCGCAGACCGCTTAACCCTTCTCGGCCTGGTTTCTGCAGAAAAAGCTGGTTTCGTTTCATAAAAACACAGCAAGCAAAACGTGTTGGACCCAAGGTCGTCAGTCAGAATCACAACCACATGATTCAAGCCGAACTCCACATTTGCGTTATCTTACATAGTTCAATTGCAAAGCCAACACTCTAATCCTGAGGAGCTGAGCACAGTGTACGTCTTCCGTGGGGTCTTTATATTTAGTCACCCAGCTGCGTCCCACCCTCCCCTCTCTCCTTCACACAAAACCGCTGCCCTGACCCGTTCTGTCCCCAGGACGAGCACAAACAGCTCCTCACCGAGGCTGAGCAGCGCCGTACGCAGCACCGAGTGAGACAGCCTCTCTCTGTAAATGCACAAAGACCGCAGGGACCTTCGGCGGGGTAAATTGCTTTTGCATTTACAGGGCGCCGACGAGGCACGAAGGCCAAGTAAGAGAGAGAAACACAAAATGAATCAGGGGAGGAGGAGGGGGAAAAAAAAAGTACACCGTGGCGCGGCGGTCCATTATGACATTGTGTTCCGACAGCGGGCGGGTAATTGCCGTCTCTCTCCGATCGGGAACGGCGTGGCCACGTGAGCGCCCTCTGTGGCCGATGTCCCAGCTCGCGGCGTGTCCTTTATGTCACAGAACAGGAGCGTGTTCTGTGATTGACGGGACTGTGTTCTCTGATAGACGGGAGTGTGTCCTGTTAAAATGGCGAAAGTGCTCTGTGAAAGAGGGGACGCTCTGTAATCCGGTCTGGAGAGAGTGGGGTGTCGTCAGGACACGGGACGTATCCGGGCATGGTCAAAAGCTCAGCACTTAAAATGAGCTAAAGCTAAGGCTACTGCAAACCACTACAAATAACACCAGAGGACACGTGAGGGCTGCTACTACTACACACACACACACACACACACACACACATAGACACACACAGAGACAGAGACACACACACACACGCATAGACAAACACACGCGTGCACAGACTTGCACGCACGCAAACACGAAATGATAACTAAACAGCTGATTCGGAACAATGGCGAAACCCGGGCCTCCTGCAACAGGTTCATTTCAACATTCACTAATCACCATCATTACGCCAAACAGACTCCACGCTACAGCCGGCTGTAACGTCTGTCTGACAAAACTCAGACGGTCTGCCGGCAGGAGCGGGAACCAGGCAACCGCGAGGAGCGCCAGGAGAGCGCAGCCCTGGCTCGGCAGACATTTGTTCCAATTTTTACGAGATACAGACAAGCTCAGGTTAAGTGGCGATATTAAAAAAAAAAAAACCCTCGCTGAAAACGTAATAACTCCGGCAACAGCGGGAGAGAGGGAGGCTACCGGCTAATCGAAGACCATTTGTTCTCCTTTGTCTCTGCCTGAGAAAGTCCAACACAAACAGCGGTATTAAGTATGCATTCAATTTTACTTATTCAGGGAAATTACTGTGGTTAATAGAAAGCCCCTCAACCCTGTAGTTTTCAGCGCCCGTAACTATAAATGAAACCATATTACTAAGTGTTATTTATAAATTAACAATAGCTATTTGCTGTAATGAATTCAGTGGGAAGAAAATGTATACGTGTGTAAATGAGAAGGAAGACAGTATTAAAGTTAACCGCCCCTCTGGGTGCACGCGGCCTCGCGCCGTCATTTGTCAGATTTTCCTCTAATGCAGCGCAAGATGCTGGTCTGTTTACCTAGCTTTTGTTGAATTCCCCACTCGGCCTTCGAGACGGAGCGGAGGAATCCTCCATCTACATTACCCAGTGCATGGCGAAATACGTTTTAACGGGAGCACGGAGCCGAGGAGAGACACTGAGAGGACTGCTTCTACCCCTCTTTGGAGAGCAGCCCAAAAGAGCTCGCCACTAGTTATAATTTGCGGATATCAATTTTATTTTTTTTCTTTCGAAGTGTGATTTATCATTCTGAAAACACAAGCCTATGTCCTGACCTTCCATCCCTCCACAGTTATGAGATACTCATTAAAAGTCACCTGAAACAAATTGAACTGGATTGATTACATTATTAGGCCCTCTGTTGGCTCAGCAGGAAATTTACAAAGTTAATTAGAAAAAATTGATTTTCATTTAAATTTTTTTCCCTCCACCCCCCAGCCCCCCCCCCACACACACACACACACACAAACTTGATGTACTTGGTGGCATATCGCTGTCAGAGCATTTCAGAGACACAACAGCAGCAGGTCTGAAGTAGAGACAGCCAAGCATGTATATGTGTGTGTGTGTGTGTGTGTGTGTGTGTGTGTGTGTGGGGGGGGGAGGGGGGGGTTTCAAGGACAATGGGAGAGGTTAAAGTCTTGGGGTGGAGGGGGTTACAGGACACTGGGGGAGTTGATTGTGCTCTTAATGCCAGCCCTCCAGACCAAATCGCCTCCCCGACCTGGTCAGTCCCTGAAATTCGTCCGCGTTTGACCCCTGCGACCCCTCCGAGGCCGGGCTCCGGAGCGGTGGAAGGGACCGACGGTTTGCCTGGGCCTTTTTCAATCTAACAGGATCTCGGATTCGATTAGACCGCCGAGCACAGACCCGCGGGACCACCGGCAAACAATCAGCAACCCCTCCCCTGTATGTAATGAATGTCCAGAATGCCACCCCCCCCCCAAACCCCCCCAGTCAGCTCCCGGTAACTGAGGTGATTTTGTGAGCTCAGCATGTGGCTACTGCGTGGTAACAGGTTACAAAGCAATTTGGGGGGGAATAAAATATTAAGGATTCCTTTTTTCCAGTACACCACAGAACCTCTGTTCTTCAGTTGCTCTCTGTACCAGAGGTGTTGGGCTCCTCAGTTCATTTTCAAACTCACCTCTTAATCCTTGTTTAAAATATCTGTTAACACTGCGTTCAAGGGTGTGTCTGATGACGGACAGTATGTAACAGCAAATTTTCACCTTGTTACATATATTCAGTCATGTCCCAGCAGACGCTATTTGGACCGAGCTGTTGATCTGTTTCCACCTGTTTATAGTATGGCTGTTTGTGAACAGTCCTTCTGGCAAAAGTTGAATTCCCAAACTCAATCTGCTCTGGGTTGGGAGGTGTCTAACATGCAAGGCAAAACAGCACACAAATATTTCAACTGACTCAAACTATGGTGCGATGAAATATGTATTATATTGAACTACCTATAGATGCGTTACTGCATAGCTACCAGGAATCTCTCTGGCCATGGACCGTCTGCACAGGCAGCCAGACGCCACCGTGCAAAGAATCAGACGCTCTCGCTCCGCCGCAGTGAACTACGCGAGCTAGAGGACATCTGTCGCAATCGGCACCCGTCACTGAAGACGGAGCCTCCAGGAGGTGTGACGCGCGGCGCAGCCCCAGCCAGGACACGACACTCTGCGCCAGTCTGAGCGCAGATCAAAGCGCGCAACACGCAGCGCGCTCGCCAGCTGACCTTAAACCGGAACGCACTTTAAGCGCTCTTCCGCTCAGTGAAGTCCGAGGAGAAGCGGCTTTATTACGTGCACTTTGGAGGAAGAGTTTTTCTCTTTCTTTTCTCGCGTTAAACCCAAAGTCTTGTTTGTGGCATTTGTGCACAGTGAGTCTAACGAAGGCACATTGGTCGGTTTCATATTCACTCTGCCAATGATACTCATATAGAGGACTCACGAGGAAAAACACATTTCGGGCTGTGGTACAATGCGGCAGGATGGGAGGTGATCAGGGTCACCAACGTGAGAGAGAGAAAGAACACTTCGGGCTGCACTGAAAAGGAAATTATATAGTTACAGTTGTCCACTGAGCTGACAAAACCAGGTTATAACAGGGTAAATCGTTTTCACCTCGTAACAACCAACCTATAGCCTACAGCTATAACCCCCCCTGCAATACAAAGAGGGCAGTTTAAAATGCTTTTTACAAAAATCTGCACGAAAACTGTACGAATTCATTAATAATATGCGACTGAAACCATGCCCTCATCTAAATTTACTACATCATATCACTTTTATTCTAAATACAAAGAATTTTTAAAATTGGAAACAACTACCTAAATACATTAATCATATATCAGTAGTCATATCACAGCCTTCGAATATAAAAAACAAATATAAATTATAAATAGACGTTTTTCAATATTCATTTCATTTGCACGGCATTCCGACAACCGCATTTTCACAGCCAGAACGGGAGCAACCTCATAGTAAAAACAGGACGTGTCCTCTTTCCCTGGCTTAATTTAGGTTTCAATTACAATACTCTTTAGAACCGTAGACTTCGCAATTAATTATTTCTAGACAGTAATGGGCCTCCCACCAACGCCCGCCGAAGATGGCTCTGCTCAGGCGGAGGACATTGTTGCACGCTCTCGAGGAAATACAAATAAATCAGCTCTCCTCCCTTTGTTAACTTTCCCGTTCTTTTCGTTTTTTTTTTTTCGCGAGTCACTCGGGGTTACGGCGCCTGCCTGCGGAGGGATGCTGACGGATGCGTCTGCAGCGGCGGCTGCGAGGCGTGAGCGGGAAACGGAGGCAAGCGACACATCCCTCTTTCCCCGCGCAACGCTCAAGACGAATTCCCCCCCCCCTCCGGCACCCGACCAACCCTTATTGTGTTTATTTAAATATTTGATATGCAAGCAGTCATAAAATAAGTGTCATAACGCGCAGGGGAAAAATGACACGTGGACAGGCTATTATGCATAATGGATTCTGAAGCACTGGGCCTGTTGTTTAGTCAGCGCCAAGACGTCAAAAAGCTAAACAATGCAATAGGTGGGCGTAGAAACGAGACCGCTGTAAACACAAGATCACCACTGTAAGTAAATGCAGTCGTCTTTGTTTCGTCAAAATTCAGTAGAGAAGGCAGCATTATTTAAATAAATATCCAATAAAAACGTGTCTGTAAAAATACAAAAATGCATATTTATGCAGGGATGCTCTTTGATCATTTTCACGGAGTACATCTATATTTAAACATCAGTTCATTTCCCAATTTAGATTACATGAAATGTAGCTGTTTCTCACGATACATTTCAGTTTACAAACCTATCTAAAATGTCCCGTTATTCCCCGAAATTAATGCTCACTTTAAAACGGCACAAGGAAGACAGGCGCATCCATTTTTTTCCTCATGTTCACTGCTGTCAAAATCTTGTCCACTAAAGCTTGTATCCTTTTTATTACTATTTCTGGCCTGGCAGACGGCTTCATTACACTCCATGGGCAATGCCCGGAGGAGTGCAATGCCTTCAGCTTTACAGATGAATTATTGAAATAAGAAATATAATCTGACTGACCCTACTAACCTACATTAAAAGGTCACAAGCACATAAATACATTCTGGATTCAAGTCAACTCAGTCCGCATTACAGCAAAAAAAACCAAAAAACATACTTTACACAGAGGTGCAGATATAGACCATCTCCAGAATTAAACTCGTTCTCTGACATGCTCATTAAGATGGTAGAACCCGTTGGACGTTTGGGGAAAAAAAAAACAGCATCCGTTTTATTTTTCTCCCTCTAACAAGCCCGCATATCACATAACAGCGGTGACAGAGGAGTGACACCGGGTGAAAGGTCACGAGACAAGCAGCTGCTAACCCCATCACTCTCAAACCCCATCACCCCACCCAGACGACCTCTATATGGAGACCTTCAATCTGCAACTCAAGACAGGGGGGATTGGTTCAGGTCTTCCTGACACCAGAGCACTCAATTACCTCTAAATGGACTAATTATTTTCCGGCCTGGTCTAATTAAAAGCTGTTTTTTCCTTTCTTTTTTTAGTAATAAATGACTGAAAGTCATAGACATGGATGCTGAGAACAGAAGCGGCAGCCAACTGACACGATTGCAATAACAATAAGGACGATGACAGGTCTGTGCTGCGCAGCGAGAAACTGACAAATCAGCAGACCCAGCCACCGTGTGGGTTTGTCTCTTAAACCACGCGCCCCGGTCTCACTGACCCAAAACCAGCCATCCGTGCAAATCTGATGCACGGTCTCACCTACGGCCGTCACCTTTTAGCATTTTCCAGCCTTGTGCACAGAGCGTCTGACACGCGGCAAGATGAATTCCAGTTGTGACAGGTATAAAATAACCAGCACCTGCATCCTCTAGCGTGGCGGGCACACTGGCGGGGCTCTTCCAACACCCTGCTCTGCCTAACTGTGATCAACAAATTCAAGAAAAGGTTACTTCACGCGTATGCAACTGCAACGTAACTTTTTTCTATAGCCACCGAACTTGCTTAAAATATGAAGCTGCAAACCCAACAATAACAGAAAAAGCCAGAACAGCGGCAGACATTTATTTATCTTTTTAAAGCTGCAACGGAATCAGACGATATTCCGACGAGACATGGTACTGCGTCAGATTCAGTGCAAAAAAGAGGATAAGATGAATTTAGCGCTTTTCGTGGGCCTCATCACCTCCGACACTTCGATTTGAAATCCACACAGAGACACCGAAGCGCTTTGAAAACCAAAGCATGTCTTAAATGTTCCGCGGGACCGCTGAACACTCCCGCTACCAAAGTTATCGATTATGGTAATGTGATCTACAAAACCGCAAACAAAACCCCCGCTGACATACAGTTGACATTATAGTAACCTTTGCATGTTTATCCTCCAGCGCTGCCTGGATGTTCATCAAAAAGACAAAGCGTGCTCCGCCCTCCTTCTCAGTGTTACATGCACTATCCTCAGTGTGGATGGGTGAATGGAGACAGGGCCTCACTCGCTCTCCCCCACAGCCGACAGCTATCAGCTCAGCACACCGCCACTACCACACACCAGAGAGTGTTGGAGAGCAAAGTTTCAACAACCCCACAAATGGGTGGAGCTGCCACACGTTTGAAACTAGTTTGTATGAGGCCTTGTGGAGAGACTTTGCTCTCCACAGCAAAAAGCTATAATTGATGGAATTCACTGACTGATGACACATGGTGTTGCAATCCATTTTAGGATTTGTGAAGCCTCACTCTCCAGTCATTAATAATAAAAAGCAGATCACCTCAACTGATTCACAGAACTGTCAATAAACCCATCACATTGACACAATATTGATTAAATATTGATATTGATATAAAAATTCTAAGTAGATTTACGCAGAACCTTTAGAGCCTGAACTCATGGCCCCTTAAAACCATAAGGTGAGTCTCTAGCCATAGAAAATGATAATTTACATACAACAGAGGGGCCATGGAGTGTGAAGAAGCACAACAAGAGCCAGAGAAAGCAGCAAAATAAAACTGTTTCACTCACCCTGTAGCTAAACAGACACCTGTCCAAAGACTGAGCCTGTCAGCACTCCATGTCCTGCTATTCCCCACCTGTCACGCTTACATGTCTCTATGCTCAGTATAGATACTACCCTTCATGTGCGAGCGCATTTTAAATGTATAAATGTAAGAATTTTTTACAGTATTAATACACCTGACACAAGTGCATGTTTATGTATTTATTTTTTTGAAGAAATGATTACTTATGACCGTTGTTCAGTAATGTATAATGTATATAGCTCTGTCTGTGGAGAAAAAAAGATTCAGTCTTATGGTGTGCTTTCTAAAGACATGCTGTGCCGTAAACCCCACAATTACCCATATCTATTGGAGTCTATATACAACAACATATTGGAATAGTGTGGTATAATGTTGCAGAATGTGGTAGAATATTAGGCTGTCTGATATAATGTTAAGGTTGCGTTAGAATGTCAGGCTATGTGGTAGAACATTAAAGTGTGAGTTAGAATGTCAGGTGGTGGTGCAGCATGCAATTACATCAACAGGATGAGGCCATGACATGGTACTCATGCAAACTTGATGTGGAAAATTAAGAAATATAGAAATATGTATATACAGCTCTATGAATACAGATTTCTCTATATATATATATTTCTCTACAGCTCTATAGGCTTTCCCTACTCTTACAGCCTCTTATTAGTAAAAATATTTTCAGTATTTTTCAATAAAACCAACACTAATGTAAATAGACAGTTTTCACACAACAGATGGAATGCCACTATCTCCATTACAAATCCTGGTAAATTTATGTCACCACTTTAATCCCTCGTTAGGAGATGCTGTGTCACTAAAATCTACAGCGACCGCACACACATACAGATAAACAGGAAACAATGCACCGTGAGTGGGGCATGAGACGACTGAGAACGACGCAGCTTAAAGCAACTAAGCACCAATGTGCTGCCAGCGCGTTAAAACTCCAAATCCCCAAGTAGGACTTTCAGAATTTCAAACATTGACTAAGAAAGACAAGTCACAGCAAACACACTACCACTATTTACAACGCGTTTTTTACGACACTTGTTCCAGGGGCCTTTTTGTGTAATGGCCATAAACGCATCAGCCAGGCATGTTGCATCCGATGTCGTTTCCTCCAGTTTTCAGCGTTTTGTGAACTCTGTCCCAGCTGAGACCTTAATTACTTAATTGCAGGTTTAATTAAACTAAATGACACCCCTTTAAGCCAGGGGTGGCGGGTTCCAGACCTTAAGAGCCACCGTAAACTCCACTCTAGACGCTGGTTTTATTGGTCTCTCTAAATCATGACTGGACACCTCGGCACACGGTCACTTTAACTAATTAAGGCCGGCAGTTTAGTCAGTTACATAATTAGGGGGTTTGAGCTGCACGGATCCCGTGACACACAGAGGCTCCATGTCCACAGAAGCCAGCATTTCAACAGTAGCAGGGTCTGGTTATTACAGCTTCCATTTACTACAAAGCTGTGGACACTGTGGCAGACCTAAGTAGCAGAAAAAAACCAGAGGAGAGGAATGTTTTGAAGTGGAGGATGCTGCAGATAGCAGGTTGGAGACTTAGTGTTTGAAATCAGAGCAGTCCACATTATGCAGCCTGTTCTGCAACACAAGGAGAAAAACTAATTAGATGCAAGCTTAGCGGTGATATTAATTATTTTCACCTAAACAATGGGAACCATCTCCATTTTCTCCTTTGAAAACAATTCTTATCTACACCAAACCTCCGGAGTACTTGCAAGTCTAAACGCAATGGCTGGAACATTCAAATCCAGACTGCAAACGGCAGATGATTTGAGGAGAATCTAGGTCAACCCTCTCCAAAATTCTGGGAGTGGCCACAAAACGGGGGAAGAGACGGCAGAACGTGCTGGTCGTCAGGACAGCAGCGCCACTCAAGTAAGTAGCAGCATATCAGCTACACTGCTCCCTCTGTGCGACCAGAGAGACAACGCAGACTCGGCGCTATAATAAAATTCACCAGGAATAAATATTTCAGAGATCCAGACAACAACAATCCGTAAACAAACATCTAGTGCTGCCCTTTCGTCTCCTACCCCAGAGACACCGCTGGTCGAGCTGGGGCTCCTAAAGGGAGCGTCGTGTCCGCTGCTCTGCTCCGTGTCCCTCCGAAGAGAGAGAGAGAGAGAGAGAGGGAGAGAGAGAGGCCAGGTCTTGCGAATGCCCGGGGGAGCCAGAGAGCGAGTGAAAGGAATCCCCCTCTTCCGCCCATTCAGGCCGAGCACGTGGCTAATTTCCATATGTGAAGGTCACTTATCCTTTGCCACAGAGGTGAGACCAGGGAGGGCCGCTCCACCCTGGCGCTAAGCCCGACACACGCTGCCGCTGAAACGAGATAGCTCCAGGCAAAAGAGTGACGGAGGCGTGTGGGGGGGGGGCAGAGAGAACGGAGGGAGGGAGAGTTAGGGAGAGAGTTAGAATATGAATATGATAGAATATAGAATAGAATATGTACAGAGTCAAAGTTACAGAATAGAATATGCAGATTATAGAATGGAGGGAGAGAGGGGGAAGAGAGGAGGAGAGAGGGCAGGAATGAAGGGGTTAACACAGTCAAAAAATAATCAACTGCTTTTTGTCATATTGTGGAGAATGAAAGATGGAGAAATCCCATCATGTTTAAATAAAAAGGCACATTTCCACACTTGAGAAATTCCCCCCATTTTAAGGCAGGTCCATGCAACATTGACATCTTTTCCCCATCCCAAAGCTTGAAATCTGGCCTTTAAATATCTCCATGGACAGACACACCCTAACTATCTCAAATGAAAACCATTGGTAAGCTGAGTTCGCACCACAGAAAACCTCTGCCTTCCCAAACAAAGCCACTGCCAACATTGAGCGGTAGCCTGAATCTTCATCAGAGCACTGCAGATTTTGGTAACTTTTTGGTAAAAATTTTGGTACCATCTCTCTCTCTACAGAGGTACCCTCTTAATGACAGCGGGGTTTAACAGTGTAGTGATCCACCCAGCACGATACATCACTGTTCCTTTCTATGGTGTCTCCCCCAAAATGTCTACATTGATGTTGAATGCAACAAACCACAAGCAGCAGGTCATCAACATCAGGGCAAATCCTCTCTCTTTTACCAAAACTGGTCAAACATGCCAAAATGAAGTTACAGCAACAAAACCTTTTAAATATCAATATCCAAAAAACACACAAGCACAAGAACACACACTCAACTCATTACTTTATCTAAAATGTTTTCTTTCTGCAGCATTTCTCTCCAATATACATCTGACAAATTTCAACAAAAAGCTACAATTATTTTATTAGCAGGCTCATTATAAGCTCCTTGCACATTCTGACAGGTTGATTTTACGGCAGTTTAGAATTCAGCTACATTTCAACACAACCACAGGCAGTCTTGGGGGAAACAAAACAGCTGACAACTACTTTGCTACAAACACCACCAGCCCGTTATCATGAAAGATGGACGCTAGCATTCTAATTGGCCATTTCCCTGCCAAACAACCAAGGTGGCCCACTCAGCCAAATGTTATCAGTGGATGGACCTACAGACCACATGCAGAAATAAAGCTCCACCTCTACATCCAATCATCGAGCTGCTACACTGTCACCAGATGCACGTCCATGGTACTCTGCCAGGACAGGCCATGCTAACAGGCTTCCACACCAACAACCAATTATCACTCGCTTAAAAAAAAAATAAATCATGAAGTCCCATTCCAATAAGGTCAGTATCTTCCACCCCACCCTGGCTGCAGTCACATGACTCCCCACTATGACACTGCCCAGCTAGCGTTCGTTTCTGTCACGTCGCTTGGTGACTCCTACTCCACCAGAGTAGGAAGCTTTGGGAGCTCGTGATCCCGGCTCCACCCACTAATGGGACGGACATGCGCAGCTTGGCAAACACCACAGTCATAGCCATACACTCATCCTCTCAGCCGAACTATGGTCGGAGAGCTGGAAAACTCAAGAATGGTCGTCAAACCACAGTCCAGCATATTCCAAATCTTTTTTTATAGCGTACAGTGACTCCGTCCAGTTCCATCTACCAGTGACCCATGCACCCGTGCCAGAACATCTCATAAAAAAACCGACTGCAATAGAACAATCTCTTAGCGTAAACAGTCTGAAGACACACTCTAAGGTGTAAACACAGGGTCTAAATGAGTACGTATTGTCCCTTTAACTTCATTCCAGAATTAGCATAGCAAAAAAAAAAAGATAATTAATAGATTTTAATAAAAATACTCACCACAAAATAAATCAAACCTACCTCGCAGGTTAACTCAAGAATCCCTAAAAGAAATTCCAAGAAGCATGAGTAGCCCCAATCTGCCAGCCAATGCTATGGTCTTTTACAGCCATACAATGGCCACAATGCAACTGTGCACAATAAACTCCGTTATAATCTGGTCCCTGGATGGCTTTGTGAAATAAACACCATCGAACCTGAAACTGTCTCTGACTCCCCGTGCAGGGTATTACACTGGTGCTCTGACTGGATCCACTGGGGCAATTATTAACGTTCTTATTGTGAGATTGCATTAGTACCACTGGGTGTTTCCCTCGGTCGTGTGAGCTGCGGAAATTAAAAAAAGCCCGAACAACGGCATTTCAACGGGAGAGAAACGCGTTCATGGAAACATACGGACGCCCATTCACTTTCCTGCATCAGACAGTCAGGCAGACAGACAGACAGACAGACAGAAACAATCACTTAGGGACACAGCAGAAGAGACAGAGAGAGAGAAAGAATGGCAGAGAGCGAGAGAGGGCAGATAGAAGACAGAGTAGGAGAGCGTAACAGAGAGAAAAGGAGAGACAGACACAGGGGTGGGGGGGGGGCCATGTCCCTTCGTATCACCTCACTGGTGACTGAGCATGACTGCCTGTCTGAAGAGAGAACTCTGGCTGAGGGGTGGAAGGAAAGGGAAACAGATTCAACAGGAGAAAATTCCAACAGGTGCGCGTGTTGGGGAGGGCATTTATGCACATGAACCCCATCCGCTGCGGATACACCCAGACAAAGCCAATGAATACCCACTATGGCCCGCACTGGAAACACCACAGTGCTGGACATGCTCAAAACAACTCTCCCCTGAGGAATCAACGGCGCTATGTACAGACTTCTGCCACAAACAAATCCGCGGCAAGGCATCGACTAACAGCACACTCTCCTCTGCGTTTTCTAAATTTGAACCGAATGACTGCCACTGGACAAATCGAGCAAAAAAAAGGCACACAAAGAGGGGAATAAAATGACCTGTCGAGTTTTTGAGAAGAAAATAGGTCACCTGGTCTTGCTCTCCGCCTTCACTAAGCCGGGATTCTCAAATGAGTAACAGCGGTACCACTCAAAAACATGGGGGTCAGATCAGAGTTACAATAAATATTTTTTTTTTCTCTTGGAGGTCCACCAAAAGGCAGCCTAACTGGAAAATAGGGAATGTTCTGTTTTTGTGTCATTTTGTACGCATCCACTCTAATTTCGCAGTCCTTGAATGAACAGGCCCCCATCCCTCTGTTCCGTGTGGAGGAGCACAGCCCCAGCCAAGGAAATTATGACAGACAGCCTTAAATTAAAAGGATAAAATATCTGCCCTCACAAAATTAACTGCTAAAAATATGGCCGCAAGTCTATTTGTTTAAGAGAACATTTCAAAATGTCACAAATGCTTACTCTGTGCAGGTTTTACGGTGGAACGCCGGCATATGAAATTCATTTCACTTGGCTGCATAATTTTTTCAGACAAATTACAATACCTCAAAATACTTGATATTAATCAGTGCGCCTGAGCAATACAACCAACATCTACAGTAATGTCAATGCGTATTGTACGTCTGAATTCTTGTGAAGGATGGGAGGACACATTTATACCATCAGAGAGGAGAGGCAATATTTATGCATTACAACTACACTTCTGTTACATGGTTTCGGTTCTTTCCTCTAAAGACTATGTGTTATCATTTAGGTAGACCTATGCTGATGTACATTGTTTCCTGTTGCCTGCAAATTCATATTCACTGTAACTTTTTGTGGTGGTTATCTATCTTTTTTTTTGGATGGAGAAATGATTTAGATGTCAAACGTGACCGGCTTGCATACTTTTCATTTTAAATTCCACAGAGCACACTCTGTCCCTCTCCACTGTGTAGTACGACTAATCTCAAAACAGTTGGCAACTTGCTGTCAAGATGGAACGCAAGACTAATACAAAAATAGTATTTACCATTTTAATTGTGATAACATTACATAAAATTACTATTTTATCATAGAATATTATATTGCCATCAAACAAAAACAAATTCAGTTATTCCGTAATCCTAATGCTCAAAATGCAGCCAAAAGCCAGTCGGGGGATGAAAAGAGATGGGACGGCACTGCAAATCATGAGTCAAATGATGACCCCAAACCTTGCAATTTAAAATCTGCCTTGCTTTAAGTCTGACACAGTTCAGCTCCATAGCCTTCCACAGACCAATCTGGAAGAAACAAGAGAACCAGAAATAAACAGAACATGCTCTCACTCCAGCACCCAGGAGTATGTGTTCTGTTTCACTGCTTTCATGATGGACAGGCAAGCACAGTGCTAACAGATTCAAACAAATAATATTAAAGTAGAGATTGGTTCAGCTGAATTTGTTGACATAGAATTACAGTTACAGTAACTCTCCGCATAGCAATGTGTACAAAAAGTGAACAATTAGCTGGCTAGCTGTAAGCACAGTCATAACTCCAGCCAGCTATCTAGCTATGTAGTTCATTTTTTCCCTAAATGTGTCTATCAACGGCACTCTCAGATTTCTTGTTAGTACAATGGTAAATTGAGTTGAATAACATGACCCTGCAGGTAAATGGATCATATACAAAACTTAGGGAAATACATTTAACGCCTTGTTATGTCAACGGCATGCTACACACAAATTTTGGGTTGAGGAATTCCAACATTTTTATCGAGGACACGCAATTCCCCGCGTTCAAAATAGCTCAAGATGAAGATAAGGATGTCACGGCCCGATTTTAAAGGATAACAGATTTGAGAAAATGAGAAACATTCATGATTGCTCAGGAAGAAAAAAAATATAGCCCTACTGAACATGCAAGAAATCTTAATGATGAAGAACAGAAAGTAAAAATACAATATAAAATACAAGATATGTGATTATCTTGTAACTTAAAATCTAATAAAAGTATTTTGAATGATCAGAATTTTGACATCTGAAATAAAAATGTAAAGAACTGATAATAAATCACGGATATATATTTACAATCTATATGATTTTTTACATATATATATCCTATGTTATGTTATGGCTTGTATGTTACTGACTATTCAGCAAGAAAGAATATATCGGCTAAACCACACGTTTTAGTAATGCTGGTAAACATGACAAACTGTGTATACTTGCTCTAGTCCTTAGGTGTAAGAGAAAAATTAAAATCCATCGCTTGAACCACATTAAACGGTATACAGTTTCTGTATGTAAACGCCTTTATTCCCATTAAAGCTCTGAAAAGATGCATGCACAGAACTAATGTTTTTTATTTGTTACTTTTGGTGTGGGTCAGACAAAAACAATATGGTTTCAAATCACACTTACAATTCTTTTTGTGCATGCCTGGGGAAAAAAATAAGTGCTCCGTGTTTTGAGAGGACACACCTCCTCTCAGCCGGCGTGTAGGCCGGTTTCAAGTGCAGCAGTTGTCGAGGTTCAGCGCTTCTATTTACATCACCGGCGCAAAGTGCCCAATGGGGAGGGCGAGAGCCAATCACGTGGCAGATTTGATGTCACCTCGGAGGCAGCTGTCTAGAGACCATTACTGCCAGTTTACCTCCACAATTCAAACTCCAAAACCTTGAAAAGGCGCTGCGAGTGACTTCCCCAGCGCTGTCCGCCTGCTTGCGCGACACATATGCCGTGCACCCGGCGCTGGTAAAGCAGCGTTCGGAAGACGTACAAAATTTCGATATCCATCAGTACCGTTTTTTAGGAACTCTACCAAAATATTGATTTCTCAAAATCGCCTCTCGCATTTCTTTGATCCAGAGATGTGGTACACTTGCGCGCAGACAGTGACAACGCTTTGCCAGCGCGTTTCTACAACGTGTCCTCAATCACGTCGGCAAGACCGAGAACCTCTAGGTCTGCTAATTGTTTTTGCATTTATTTTTAAATAGCTTGGTCGCTAAATTGGAACTAAACGCCGACCTGATCAAAGGCATACAGAAGAACGCAATTTGGTTAAAAGCAAAAGCGCATGCATTCTATAAAGAAAAATATAAAATATAGCTACTTATGAATATTCATCACGTCATATTTTTATTACTTCAATTTACTGCAAAGACGTGCGAGAATATTCCATGATTTTGAAGACGAGTGGCATCTTTACGCAAAATAAAATAACTACTCAAAAAAGGAAAATGCACATGGACATAATTTGAAGTATCTGACTGTAGTGACAGGCTTGTTTTGTTTATCAGACAAGTCACCTTGAACAGAAATGAATCAACGCTATAGCAACTCCACCTTCGATAAATATTTTCAAGCGTGCATACGGTCACTTGGATTACACATTTATCATCGTGTTTGCCAACAACAAACGTAAAAGGAATACCCCGCAACGAGCAACGAAAGTTGAGGGGGAAAAAACGATGTTGATAGCCAGGTCCTCAGAAACTGTGCGCTCAGCACAGCGTCAGACACCTGATCCTTGTACACAAATGATAACTAGACATTCGAAGTCACAAGCCATCTATCCTTCAAAGAATCGGTGTTATTTACCTGGGGTCTGCCGATTCCTTGTCCACTGTTTCCGGGACTCATAGCAGGGTGATTTCTTTGTTGTCCACCCCAACCATGAGCTGTAGACCCATATTGAGAACTTATGTCTTTTCCCAAACCCATGCCCGCTTGCTGCTGCTGCGCCGCGGGACTGTTGAAATCTTGGTAGCCACTGCCATAACTGCGCATCATCGGACTGGGGGAAGTCAGCAGCTGGTTCAGAGTCGGGGTTGCCCCAGAGGGGTGCTGACTCTGCCCTGGAAATCGCTGAAACCCCCCGACATTAGAGGCAGGAGCGGGGGCAGCAGCCATAGCGGCTTTACCATGGCTCGGAGCGCTGCTACTGCCAGGGCCCATCAACATGTTACTCCCCTGTCGCGAGGAGCTCATTGCGCCGTAGCCCGCGCCGCCGTAGCCCGATCGGTAGTTAGGGAAGTGGTTGTACTGACTGTTGTGGTAACCTTCGTGGGAGTTTTGTACTGGATCCATACTACTGGGAGCCGAAGAATGCATTATCCCCATTCCAGGGCTTTGTTGTCCGCCATGTTGATCAAAGCAGGGCCCTCCTCTAGCGTTGCCATAATAATTATTAAACTCAGAGACAGTGCTGTTGCCACCTGTACTTTGGGGCTGGTGGCCGATGTTGTTCGTTGGTCCCAAGCTGGCGTGCTCGTACCTGCTACCAATCTGGTCCCCCGATTTGCAAGGATGAGTCTCGTCACTTTTATTCAGCATTTGCTGCGGTTCGACCTGGTTTCCCAGAATATTCTCCTTCAGTCCATGTGTCCGGTTCTCACTCTCGCCCTGCGCCGGTGTTTGACTGTTGTTGATGTTGTTCTGAGTCTGCCGTTGATGGTGCTGTTGAAATTGATTAAATTGTTGCTGCTGCGGTTGTTGCTGTGGCGGAGTGTGATGGTGAGGAGGAGGGGGATCACCACCAACATTTTTCAGTTTATGATTCGCTATCAAACCCGTCTCCATGCTCGAAGTAGCGGCGGAATTCGAAGAGGTCACTGACGAGGAGTTATTTCCACTGTCATTTTCCCGTGGATCAGAATTGTTGGTAGCCGAAGACGCACAAGTTGCATTGGCCATGGTCATCTCATTATGGCGATGGTGGTCTACATTATTCATAGCGCTAGTCCCATCTCCAGCTCCCAGCATCGCTCCCTGTGCCGCCCCTCCTCCCGATCTTCCAGAGTTTAATTCTTGACTCAAACTACTAGGTAAATTCGTGTTTTTATTATTAGAAGTCGCCGGAGCAGATGCCACTTGCGCGGCCATGATCACTTCAGCATTTCAAGCAGCAACCCTGGTGCGCTAGCTAGCTAGCTTGCTGACAAAACGAGAAAGGGAGAAAAAAAAACAGAACGAGGAAAATAGCTTTAATGAAAACAAAAAAACGAATGCCAGTATTCGTTAAATTTAGATGGCAATCGGAAGAGAAACGACTCGCTGACAGCTATTCCAGTAACGTCAGAGTGATTTCATGTCGAAAGTTTTTGTCCAGGTTTAAATGAAACTTTTCTCCTTTCCTCCCTAACCCGGATATGGGTAGATGCATGTCTCCCGGAGCCTCTGTGGCCCAGCATGGCATGAGAGAGAGCGAGCTCCAACAGCTATTATCCACCTCTCTCGCGCGAACCACATGAAAAACGCGGACTGGATTTTCAAATGGAACCCCGTGTCGGTAGAGATAAGTAAATTCGATTGTACTGTAAAAATCTGTAAATTGCCGATAACATTCTTATAACATAATTTTACTGTCTGTTTCAGATCATTGAGGAAATACCCCCATATCAATTAACAATGGTCTCAACACAGATCGTATGTATTTAGAAATAATTTGAGACCACATATATTTAGAAGTGACATTTAGTAGCCTAAATATTCCAATATATTGCAATATATTGAATTGATTCTAAATTATGCATCGATAGAACCATTATCCAACTGCGTTAAAGGCTGCTCTTTCATTTTTCATTTTAGTGGGGTATTAAAGAGTGTTGAATTACATAGAGATTTTGAAAACTGTGTTTGGGGTTATTTGTGAAATGCAATTACCTTGATTTTAACAATGCTGTAGGTCACACATAATTGTAGATATTTTAAACATTTTATTTTTTAATATTGGCAAAAGATAATTAGATGCCATAACAACAAGAGTAACAACAAATCGACAAAGAGACATGAAACTAATTTCATCAGTTAAATACATAAATTTATGTAAGTCAATTATATGTTAATACACATATAAATGGACAGTCAAATTAATGGGCTAAGATAAACACGCCTGTTTTTGATAGTATATTGTAGTGACTATAGCTTTTGATTCACGCAAGGACTTTCTATAGTCATGCCCCATCATCTCCAAGCTTATTGTATGCAAATAACATAAGCAGAAAAAATGTTAATCACATCCTTCAGGAGTTTAGTATAACACCGTAGAAAGCCAAGAAGTCACAATTATTACACATTAATAAACAATGTATGGCATTATTAACATATATTTGGGATGATTTTCATACTTGGTTAAACGTTACATTTTTATAACACTTGCGTTATGTTATGGTTCCATGTTATATTCTTGTATGGTAAGAATTGTGGTAAACCGTGTTTTGCTCCACCATCAGATTCCGGTAATCTGTGCCGGGATTTGGTTGTCGCCTCCCCCCGAGGCTGTCCAGCTCTCTGCAGCTCCGCGCGAGTCAGACAGAATCACACGCAATCACAGGATCTCTGCCTTAATCTGGAGATAGACAAAATAAGTACTCAGTAGCAACATTAACATTTTCTGAACTTGAGCAGACAGTACTGTGCAAACAAGACTTTTCAAAATTTCACGATTTAAATGCGAGTAGAATGGTGCACTTCATTGACCAAGGCGTTCTTCATAGCTGTTTTATAATGATCATCTTTGCTAGTTTAAAGCATTTTATGCGCTCGCTGCCTATTCGCTGTTCCGCCTACACCCCTCAGTTGGGTGCTTAAAGAGACCATTTGCAGAAAAGACACATAATTCACATTGGCATAAGTATTCCGAACTTACTCGGTAAATTATGTTTATTCCAAAAGTAAGAAACAGCAACGCTTCGTCCTTTCTCTGTTTTCTGTAAATACATGGACAGGGACTACAGCAAATGCACGGTAAAATCTATGACGTCATTCTGGTGTAAAAAGATAGCTCTCTCCTTTTGTTCCCGCTTCTTTATTCTTTCCCCAGCACTCCGTAACAAAAAAATATTTTATTCACAAAATGCGAATAAGACAAGTTCCGTGAATTTTCAGTTGCGGTCGAGTCGCCAGCCCTGGCTGCGGAATATTTCATGAGCACGGGGCAGGCTTTTGATCTAGACGACAAACGGGCACCGTTGCGCTTCAGCTGGAGATGCACACTCTGGGTAGTGTCAAGTCCAATCGGCAGAGGGAGCACCGAATAAAATAAAACAATATTAACGATGTCAATATTTCTTATTAGCCCAAATATGTAGGCTATTCTAGTCTCAAATCTGCTCTAGTTGTGTTTCAGATAAAAGTCTTTTGAGGTATACCTCCTTCACATACCTAAGGAAGAGAGCGGAAGACACTTACAGTTAGAGTAAAATGTACAGTACCATTATAGTGCATTGTTGTATGATGTAGATTAGATATTAACTAAGTATCATCTTTGTTACTCAAAGATGATACATACTTGATGATCCTTCCACAAAAAGGATCACACGGCTGTGCACACCCCATACGCTTGATTCTGAACTCTGCCTAAGCATTGCGTAAAAAATGTTACTATTACTTTTCCTAACATCATAGGTCAGGGATTCATACGCATTTTCACGTCTTTGTGGCCCATCTTTCTTAAAAATGTATGGCACTGAAAAAGAAGGGTAGGCTATGTTATTTCAACAAACAGAGAGTAGACTGGTAAAAACTACAATGACATCTGAAACTTCATGAAAATCAACCTGGATGATCCAACAAATGCTTACAGTGAAAACCATCCCTCCTAGGTCGTTAGTTGTCGTGATCAGCAGCATCATCGTCATCGTGGTCCGAAGTCTTCACGAATGGTGTAAACGCCCCCTGCTGGAGAGACAGAGAAGTACAAGCTGAGTATGAGTTCTCAAGGGCCGCTAAACCAGCAAAACACAGCGCGCTGTCACCATGAGACGTTCACATTTTTTTATCCAGTTCTTATTTTTTTTTCCACAGACCGAACAATGGCAGCCAAATCCAAGTCAAGCCAGCAAAGTGGATGTGCTAAAAATTCGTTTTTTAATTGGGAAGCTGCAAGTGTATGCTATGGTCTCAGTAGCACCCATATTAATTGTAGTATTACAATTATTGTATTGTATTTCATGTCACCTCTGGTCCATTTTAAAGGGTGCCAATAATATACAATTCTCCCCTCTTCAGTTTTATTTTGAAACCCTGTTTTTTTAAGAACGGGGTTTGTTTTTTCTTTGATGTTAAAAATAACCTGTGGTGTGTGTGTGTGTGTGTGTGTGTGTGTGTGTGTGTGTGTGTGTGTGTGTGTGTGTGTGTGTGTGTGTCCATGAAATTAATTTTATTTTTTTCCAAATATGCAGATGAACCTGAAATCTGTTTTTTTTTTGGTTAATTCTAGAAGGGTAGCATGTATCCATTGTTAAGCCTGTGGCTGAAGGCTGAAGATTTGTTTCTATGAGGCACACACCAAAGGGCTGTGGCTCCTCCAGAATGGGGCTTCTGCTTCATGTTCCGGGGCCTGTCTCACGCTCAGCATCAGGGCGTCTGCTGCAGATGCCTGAGGAGAAATCTCTGCTCAAGGACCCCTGTCACACAGCGAAATCTCTGAGGCCACTTCTATCAGCAGTAAAACATCCCAGCGTTCGCTGCTGTCTACACGCAGTAATGACTGAAATGGAAATTACACAGAACTTGTTGAAAAACAAGATGTTTATATTCAACAGAGCTTATCCTCCGGAGAAATTTGTGATGAACCTCATTTCCGATAATAACCCTTCTTTGTTAAAAAATCCTGTGTAATCACGCCCTGTTTATTTCAAGGGAATGCACATGTAGTACGTAATATTTCCCTTCTTGTTTTATGAAATACAAAAGAACAAGCTATTATGTTCTTCTTGATACCACTAAAGTTTTTTTTTTTAAGTTTTGTTCATAGGTCAAAACTAGTTATTGGGGCTGTGTTCAAAATGCAAAATGTCAAATCTAAATGCAAACAACACTTTGCTAGAACACAGCAATCCCTGTTTAAATATGGGACATCTCACAGAACACACCTGGGGAGGTGACCTGGAGGTGACCTCAGCGCCGCGCTCATGTAATTCCGTGAAGACTTTTGCGCAAGGAACGCAAGGCAGACAGGACATCTAAGCCCGCCAAAACCTGGCCAGCGCTGTCACAGGTGTATCTCTGTCACAGATCTAGTTCAGACTGTTCCAGGGTCACTAGTACCACCTTGGCCCTACTTATTGTGCTGTTGTCCTTGCGCTTACCATAGCAGGGAGGGACCAAGATGCAATGCACAATATGCTCTACATACTATAAAGCTTCCATATGAAGTATATTTGATGTGTATGCAATTGTGATACATTGAAAATGAAATACCAAAGCCACAATATCAAACATAACCCCTTTGACATATTTTTCATACATGCAGTCTCATATTAATGATTAACCTGAACAATTGATGAAAAAAGTAAAGGTATTCAAAGACACAGACCTCAATATTCCTCACTTAAAATATGACTGCGTAGCAAGGAATAGAAAAATTTTTAGTCCTTTTCTCCACAGTAATCTGATAAATGTTCACCATTTTGAGGAGCACTGTTGAAGTGTTGAGTTCAAATGCATGCTGGTACCTGCAGTAGTGGACTTGAAGGAGCTGCCTGGTGATGAGACAAGGGGAAACTTGGGGAAGAGCTCAGATTTATATGTGGGTTCTGCTGAGTAATACTGATATGTTAAAAAACATCACGGCTGTCTTCATACATGCAGTACCCTTCCATGGTCTGGACAACTGCTGTCTTTCTGAGGTACGGCCTGAAGGACAAGACATGCAGCTGTAATTAGGGTTTATGGACAATCAGAGAGGATGTGGGTGAGTTTGGAAACACGTTGTTCATGCTGTTGCCTGAATGCATGGACATTCCTCTTTCCGCGGCGTCAAGGTAGCGAGTTGGTTTTAATTTACACACTGCTCATTAACATACCCTGCTGTTCCTAAATTAATCCTCAAAAATAGCTCTGTCTCCGAAAGAGAAGAACAATGTCGCACCCTATTTGCATTTATGTTTAATTTATGACTTTGAGGGCCTCCTGATGCAGCAAGATTGAAACAGCAATTTAACTAAAAACAAGGAAAAGGGGAATGGACTGTACTGCAGATCTGGAGAGAGAGAGAGAAAGAGAGTGTGTGTGTGTGTGTGTGTGTGTGTGTGCGCGCGTGTGTGAGAGTATGTGAGAGTGTGTGTGTGTGTGTATGTGTGTCTCGGGGGACGGACATGCTACAGTTCCTGTCTGACAGGAGCCTCTGTCTGCTCTCCAGAGGGAAAATCTGCAGGGATCCCCCAGTGCTAGTAACAGAAGCCTGGCCAAGTGCAGAAACTGGGTCACCCTACAGCCCTATTCCTTTGCAGCCCTGTTCCACATCACTACAACACTGCAGCCCTATTCTACACCAATACAACACGACAGCCCTGCTCAACACCAATACAACACTACAGCCCTGCTCAACACCAATACAACACGACAGCCCTGCTCAACACCACTACAACACTACAGCCCTATTCTACACCACTACAACACGACAGCCCTGCTCAACACCACTACAACACTACAGTCCTGTTCTACACCAATACAACATGACAGTCCTGTTCTACACCGATACAACACGACAGCCCTGCTCAACACCACTACAACACGACAGCCCTGCTCAACACCAATACAACACTGCAGTCCTGTTCTACACCAATACAACACTACAGTCCTGTTCTACACCACTACAACACTACAGCCCTGCTCAACACCAATACAACACTTCAGTCCTGTTCTACACCAATACAACACTACAGTCCTGTTCTACACCAATACAACACTACAGTCCTGTTCTACACCCATACAACACTACAGTCCTGTTCTACACCCATACAACACTACAGTCCTGTTCTACACCGATACAACACTACAGTCCTGTTCTACACCAATACAACACGACAGCCCTGCTCAACACCGATACAACACGACAGCCCTGCTCAACACCAATACAACACGACAGCCCTGCTCAACACCACTACAACACGACAGCCCTGCTCAACACCAATACAACATGACAGCCGTGCTCAACACCAATACAACACGACAGCCCTGCTCAACACCAATACAACACTACAGTCCTGTTCTACACCAATACAACACTACAGTCCTGTTCTACACCGATACAACACTACAGTCCTGTTCTACACCAATACAACACGACAGCCCTGCTCAACACCACTACAACACGACAGCCCTGCTCAACACCAATACAACACGACAGCCCTGCTCAACACCACTACAACACGACAGCCCTGCTCAACACCAATACAACACGACAGCCCTGCTCAATACCAATACAACATGACAGCCGTGCTCAACACCAATACAACACGACAGCCCTGCTCAATACCAATACAACATGACAGCCCTGCTCAATACCAATACAACATGACAGCCGTGCTCAACACCAATACAACACGACAGCCCTGCTCAACACCAATACAACACTACAGTCCTGTTCTACACCGATACAACAACACAACGCTACAGCCCCATTTCCACACTGCTACGATATTGCAGTCCTGTTCCACATCAATACACAGCTAAGGAACGGGGTGGGGGGGGGGGGGTAGGGGGGGTCATCACACAGGAAGAGTAAAGGCTGCGTTTTGGGATGGAAGGTAGCTCTGTCTCCGAACACAAGTAAATTCAGCCTCGTGGGCTGGCACACACCTCGCCAGTGAAAGGCGTCAGATTGATCCACAGCCTTTTAATTTCAGGGTTGGGTAAATAACAGCATTAGCATTGATCAGTCAGCAAGGACAAGCCCGAGATGCAGCAACAAGCCAGTCTGCGGGGGATTGCGCACTCGCAAACAGGGCGTTCAGAGCCCTGGACCCCCGGGGGAAGAGTCACGCAGAGAAAAACAGCACGGATATAGCCATAAAACAAAATAAATAATGGATGAATTAATAAAACATATCTCTACATATTATATAGAATGTGGGCAAAGAAACAAATATCCTCACAGCGAACACGTCGCACCAAATGCAGACGTGCTGTGAATTCAGCAAACAGCCTCACAATACGGACCCCCCACCACCACCACCACCAATACCATGCACACACATGCATGCACACACATGCATGCTGGAAACACGCCACGGGAGTGTGTCTGCGCATGAGAAAAGACACGCTCACCTGCCTCCTTCATTGACTGTGCACCGCAGTCACGTCCTGATGGCTGCCATTGATCCTCATCTTCAGAGGAAAGTCTTTTTTTTTTCCACAGATGAGTGTGCGTGGAGAGTCCCTTGAGAGGCAGAACTCAAAGACTGGCGTTTACAAGATCCACAGCGCGCCCACTTTCAACTGTCTGCGCAGAATTTCACTAAACCCCTTTGATGTAAAAAAAAAAAAAAATAACAGAGAGAACTTTCCGGAAGCCCTTTGGTGTTATTACCATGACATCCCTTGAGCTTGCAGTATAACAAAGCTTAATGTAATGAATGCACATACTTCAAATGACTACGCTGACTTCTACATTGAGAATTAAAACGCAATAAGCAAAAGAAATGAATCTATACTGATCATCTATCATATATATCACATACGTATATATGTACAGGATCACTACTTATACAGCTGATTTTACCTTGAATTCATTTTTTTTTAACTTAACAAAAGACTGAGCCAGTTAAATAAAATATCAGTGAATGGTCAGACCAAGGTGCGTGATTAACAGCATTATCAGTCAATAAAGCTGGGCACAGAGTAGTCCGAGCAATAGGTCAGTTGAGCTGAGCCCTGAGTAGACCCTACATTAGGTCACTCACCAAATCCATTGTTATGTCAGTTAAGCTGTGCACTGAGTAGACCCAGAAGCTGCAGAATATGGGGTTTACACTGGTCTTACTCACCTGTCTCTGGGCTGAAAAGGCCCTGTTCTGCAATTCCACCAAACCATGGGACCATTTTAGGTGTTCTTCTATCCTGAGCATTTTCTAAGTGAAATCAACCTTTAGTTTCAATGAAGCAGTTTAACTCTCCATAAGGGGCCTCAATGGGCAGAGATACGTTTGGGGGAGAACAACAGAGCTACAGACAGACACAAAGTGGTTCCCGCTCCAAGATTTTTTACAGCCCCACCTGGGACCAGGGAGGCAGTTCTGCAACACATTTGACCGTCTGGAACCTCCCTGCCACACAGACAGGAAATGACAATGGTCACGCAACACACCAAGTCAAAGAAAATACCAATATAAAGGCATGGAAGAAGTTACAGTTGGTTTTACCACAAGTGCTTCGTCTTTATTCCCACACAAGAAACCTCCCTCTCTGACAATCCAGGGCATTTGGAAACATTTTAGATTAAGCTAATTAGGTTTTCTCCCCCTTTGTTTTTGTTTTGTTTTGTTTTGCTTTGTTTGGAAAGCATGATCAAAGCGATATTTTACCAATTTATGTCAGTTCTGGTGTAAGGGAGGACGCAGCGCAGAATATTATTTATTCATTTCTGCAGGTTGTGCTCACTTTCGGGACAAAATCAAAAACAAAAGAAAAATAAATAATGAAAAATGATTATCAGAAAAGAAACAAAAGAGAAAACTGTATTTTAATTAACATCCTAATTAATAATAAAATATCAATGCATTAATCATATTTTCTTCATTTTTTTTCCATTTACTGCCTTCAATGATTTCCACATATTTTCTTGATTTTAAATTTGCAGATGTTGTAACATTTTACACCAGCTGAACCATGGGAAAAAAAAATTATTTGACCATTATTTGACCCAAGTAGCTAACAGGGTCAGAGGCTGCGTTATTTTATACATTATTGATGAACAACATATTTGATATTTTATACGGTCTACTCCTTCTCTTTTCCGTGCAGCACAACGATGTCAGAGTTATGGCAGAGGCCCCCACACAGTCAGGGCTGTGAGTACAAAGTGCCTTTCCCGCCGTCGGAGATGTTCCGCACTGAATGTAACCGAACATGAGAGACAACGAAAGTTTTACCGGAATACGGTTTAAAGATCGGTGTATTTGTGTTAAACTGTCAAATACGCGAAATGGCTGGAAGCAGGAATACCGCCTAGACTGCGTGTGAGATCAAACAGAGAGACACACGCTGAGAATAAAGAGCAGATCTCGCTGGCTGCCGTCCGCTAGGGTTTGACTCGAGTCCGCCTGGCTGCCGTCTGCTCTGGTGTCACTCGGGCCCGCCTGCCCGCTCAGGCTATTGTGCGCTCTCTGTAGTGGCGTCATCTTTGGAAATATCTCTCAATAAAAGTCAAGTGCGCTTCACATTATTTGCGAAAGTGGCCTGATTCGGGAGTATAATGGAGCCAACAAGACAGAGATACTGTAATTACGCCGGCGCGATTTTGTCTGGCGATTATTGAGAGCGGAGAGGATAATTTGAAGCTGTTGTGTTCAAGGGTTTGGCGCTCTGGTGTCACCGCCTATCACCCGCCGCTCATTCCTCCGCGCTGGCGCTTGGGCAGGCAAGGCCTTCGGCTCATCAGCCGCATACCAATCAACCTGCTGCCCCCTGTCGGTTCAGCATACAAGCACCTGCCTGCAGAGGGTAAATGCGGGGCTTCGTTGATGCAACGCAAATTCACTGAAAACACAAAAATTATACCGCTGAAAATTGTCACTAAGATTGGAAGACCATCTAGATTTGTCTTTGTCTTTTCTGACTACAATATTGTAATTGTAATGCTGTGTATGTCCTTAAATTTATTTTGTTTAGGCAAAATACGAATAGCGCTGCCCAAAGCATTGGCAATTACTGTATTCGTGTAGTATATGTCGAATTTGCTCTGGCACCTATTCGTAGTCATTTCTTAAAGTTGAAACATGGAAAATAAGTTGTTTACAGTAATCGTTTGATACAACACTAGAATATATCTGGAAAATAAAATAATCTCTATTAAAGCAAAGCCCATAGGAAGGTGTTTCTTTGGACTTATTGATGGAAGGCCATATCAACAGTCCTTATAGGGCATATTTATTGCTGAGTGCTGCGCACAACCAAACACTGACCTTGTGTATTTTATTGCTCCAGAGCCACCCTTTGGCAGCATATTTAGAGGAGTGTGCTGCTCATGTTCTTGCAGAAGAGATGGTTTGTAGGAAAAGAAAGGCAACTATGGTTTACATTTTGACACATGCTGGAATCCATCCATTTTTGAGTCACCTGGGACCAGGGAAACTCAAGAGCCAGAAGAAATCAGTTCCTCCACTAAACATCACTGAAGGGGTGACACATCCCCAGCAGCGAGTGCACATTCCCCTGTATGTGTACTATGCAGGATGTGATTGTGTATGCATGAGTTCCCAAGTGTTTGCTTGTGCGTCAGTGGGTATGTGTATATGTTTGTCTGTGTGTTTGTGTGTGCATACATATTTGACTGTCTACCCGCGCACGACGTGCCTCTGATGTGTGTGTAAAAAGAAACGTCTGTGTTTCGACTGACATGCTTCTATAAACAGAGAAGCCAGTGAAAGTATCAGCCCATAATGCCTCACTCTGCCACCAGGCTGGATCACTGAACTCTCTTATTTTACATCACCTCCTTCAGCATGCCTTCTCCCATGGTGACCTGGAGGAGATGCCATGTAAGAAAGTAAAATTTATTTGTATGGCGCTTTTCACACACATAAGTCACAAAGTGCTTTACAAGAGCATTATACAACATAAAAGAGAGAAAAACAAAACTAAAAAACACAATGCATAATAAAAATACACAATACACAATAAAAATACACAATAAATACATAAAATGCAGACCTGGTGCATATAGATTACCCAAATGCCTGTCTAAACAGATGTGTCTTTAGCTGCCTTTTAAAAGAATCATATTCATATTCATGTTTTACAGTGTAGCCATCTAAGCAATAACTGTGCATATAATATCTATATAAATTGCACAGTCAAATAAGATGTTTGTGTGCAATGAGACTAATTGCTCCCCGGTGTCTGGATCACATTCAGGCCTGAGAAATGCAAACAGCACAGACTTCATTTACATGAATGGCCCTTGGGTGTGCTGTGTGAGGTAGATTGATTACACAGTGGAAAAACAAGGTGAATAAAGCGACAGAAATGAATGCCGGAGCTGGAGGACTGAAGAGAGCCGTGCACCACAGAAGAAGAGAAAGCTGCGAGATGTGTGGGTAATTATTTCAGTCAGGATGGAGAGTGAAAGCAGAGAGGTGAGAGACAGAGGGCAGACTGCTGAAGGAGGAGGAAGAGGAGTACTGTCGGAGGCGAGCACAGGAAGTAGAAGGTGAGAGCGAGAGAGAGAGAGAGAAGCTAATAAAGGTTATTCATCCCGCCTCATAATCATAAGTCATATACATGTAGAGCTTGAAAGCGGGGAATGAATCAAGCAGAATCATTCCACACAAATGCCTTTCAGAATCACACATCAATCAGCACATTAAAGACTTTATTACACACCAGTATGTGCAGTGTTTTGTGCCCAATCATTGTTGTTTTTGTGTTATGCATGTTATGCACTTTATGTTAAACCTATTGGTCTGTGCTGAGGCTGTGCTAAATATTTCTTACATGTGAAAAAGACTGAGACAAGGGCTGGCTTGTTTAGCTTTTGTTCTCATAAATGACAAAGGGGATGAAACAATAGGCCTGCATTTTCATATTCATGCACAAAGCACAGACAAGTGACTGCCTGTGCCTATTCTATCACCATTATTAATCAAAGACCCCCCAGAGTGATTTGTCTAAAATAATTAAAGAGAAAAGCATTTTGATACTGTTTTGCCACTTAACCTGTCACTCAAAGGAAAGAGGACTGATGAAATGAAATTGCATGTTTGCGGCCTCCTGCGACAGTCATAAACAGAGGCATCTTCCACGCGAGCAGCTCTGGTGCTTCAACGTTTTTATATAATCAGCGCCAAAAGAAACATCCTTTACGCCCGCGACAAATTCACAAAGTTTTAAATCGGGAAAATCCCCACATCCCCTCTGCAGCAGGAGTGCTGACGTTTTACCTGAACGGATATGACACAGGTAATTTCACCCTTCTGATGAACGCGTGCCGTGAACAGGCAGGTCTCCAGTGATAGCCAAAAGCTGGCAGCGAGTGTTGGCTATCACTGGAAGCACGGCTGCCACATGCCTTCCACTGGGCTTTGGATGCAGTCCTGTGGGATTTGGCCCCTTACCTTTTGCAGAGCCAGGACAAGCACGTGGCTGTTCACTGGTGCCTGAAACTCATCTAATTAAAGCAGATGTTCAGCGGGGTGATTAGAAGGTGATTAGAAAACCCTGGTCACATGAGCGGTGTGTTGATTGTAGAAAGGGCGAAGCTTAAGGTCCCAGGGCCTGAGCAACGTAGAATCACGCAGTTGGGCTGCTATCAACCATTAGTGGATTTCTGCAAAGAGCAGACACTCCTGTCCTGACCATCACTCCTGGACCCTCCCACCCCCTGATTCATCTACTATGTAGCAGTTAGCATCTGTATCAGCATATCTGCACATTTTCTGGCCTCCACCGTGGAGATCTACACACAGCCCTGATCCATCTCTGAAGAGGCTCCATTGTATGCCCACCAATTCTGATGCAGAACAGCTGGGTGTGTGCAAATGATCACCAGTATCGGGCCTGTTGACGTCTCCAACTGGGGTAGATGTGTTGACTGGTGTTCCCCCACATCACGATGAATCTCTGATTGACTGTGCTTACCTGTCACATCTTGCAAAGTTGCAGATCACTGGATTTAGACACCCCAAACTGCCAGTGACAGTGCGCTGACTCAGTCCAGCCTCAAAACCAATGGCACAAGGGCATTGCTCTCTTATTAAGCGAAACACATTTCCTTTTCTGTGTTTTTCTTTATATTCACCAAGCTTGATATTCAGCAGGTTAAATCACTTCACAACCAGTGTCCAATAATCTCTCTGAATAACCAAGCACTTCTTATACAACAATCAAGGACACTCCTGCATTTCAGCTATGAATGGATGAATCAATAAAATCATTTAATAAATGTCTAAGAATTTTAACTTATTTTCCTGAAAACATACATGCATAACCATTGTAATATGCTTCTTTTGAAGCTCAGTTATGTTGTCATAGGAAATCAAAAAATTAGCCAATATTTAGAGGAAGAGATCCATTTAGCCACATAATCTCAAGTAAACCTCATTACAAATTAGACCCCCATTTCTACTGTTGAAAAACAGTTCCTTTTAATTTTCCCCAGGAAATATTCAAACATCTTCATCAGACGCTGAGTTTATCAAAATGAAATCCTTGGTTTTCTCTGTGATTTACGAGCAGACAGCTGAGAGATACTGAGCAAATAAGAATGGATTTGCAACCTGCACACACTGCTATCTTGTGAAAACGTTACCCAAGCATCACTTTTTTTTGGGACATGCCATTTGGAATCTCTTTTAACACCTAGTGACATCCACTTTGCATTTTTGTTGAGATTTGCACAGTTTGAACATATTACAAAATGTAAACGTCCTCATGTTTTACGAGAGGTTACTCAGCTTCAGTCTGTCTCAATTACACAAATGGATTGGCCATGTTGTAATTATGACATGCGTCCGGCACAACAGAAATAATCACAGGAACCAGCCATGTAAGAGTATGTACCTCTGGAGTAATCAATACCTCCTTTTATCATATCACCAGAGCATTTTAATGCCTCAGCTATCGCTAAATGATTTATGCTGCCTTTGATCAGTGGCTGTTTAACCAAGAGTGAAGGAAAAATAAAAGCTATAACCTCAGAGAAAGGAACATGTGTTCTCCATCTGTTATTATGCTTAAGCATCTGTAATGCTTTATTAAATTTGCAAGTGCCAAGATGGGCATTGTGTACATTGACTTTTCGACAGGTTTTGATTATGTTTATTAAAAAACACACTAAATCAGGTTTTGCTAAGAGAGACTCCAGCTTTAAGACCCTGGCTTCTGCAGTCATATCACCCCTGAAAATACTGTGTGCTATTGTCTGACAAACCAACAACTTTCCCTGGGGTTCACATCCCAGTTTGTTTGGACTTCCACTTTAACTTCAGGCATGCTTTCAGATGTAGGTGTGAGATAGCAAGGGCAAAGTAAAATACTGACAAGAGCACAGACCTGATTCACAGCCTCTGTACTGGGTGTTCTTCAAATCTGAGCGTGGAACGACGGGCGTGTGTGCTCAGTAATCTCCTGTTTGGTACGTAGGAGTTTGGGTCGATCGGATACGTCAATAACGCCTACAAGTCTGTCACTGAACAAAGCCCGCAGGAGAGCCGTTTTTTTTTCACATTTAAACCCGGGACAGAATTAACCGCTGGAAACAGCATATTGGCAACTCCCCCTCTACATTTCTTTGGATTTTGTAGCTTCTTAAATTTTAAGGGGCCTGTTGCTGTTAACCAGATTTTATTTATGTGGGCTAGTGTTCAGACCTGAGGAAGAGTTCAGTGGAATGCATTTCAGACCCCAAAGTGAATGTCAGTGAAATTCCGCAGATAAAGCGGACTGAACTGAGACAGCCTAAATGCAACACAGCTCTGATACACATCATTTTATACAAGAGAGGCTTTTAGAATTATAAATGTACTGTACTTTTTGTCATTAATAAGCCTGAATAGCCTTAGTAGTAATAGGATGGAAGTCCATTTCATGGGCCTTCACTCGACTGTAATCCACAGAAAGAAATGCTAAATCTCCTGACAAACGCAGAGAAGATTTTCTTTTTAAACCCCAAAAAAACCTTAATTATGCTCAGCCATGAATTCGCATATCTAATTCACCAAAATGTTTTAATAAAGCATAAAGAGAGGCATGCTGAAAACAAAGCACAGCCAAGTAATAAGATTATCCCTTTAGGAATGGTCCTTCTCATCATTGTGTCCCACAAAAGACAGGGAGAGATTACCCGTCATTCTGTAGACACTATAATCCGGCAGACTCAGATAGGAATTTTTCATTAAGTTTTTACAAGGAGGAGTAAAGGATCGGCCTCTTTCTCCCTTCTGTAAGTGTCCCTCTCTCTGTGTTGTGCGGACTAACTTTATCTAAGGCTACCCACAGTACCACAGGCCATGCAGAGATCATTCATCCCAGCGAGAGGGAAGCGTTTATTTTTACTTCCCTTCGAAAATTCAAATTAAAGCAGCGCGTTTGATAATCGCTGCCTCTGCTCACCATGGCAGTGCGGTGTAGTCATTATAGAACAGTGCTTATCATAAGATGGTTGCAGGTATGATTCTCAGGTGGGCAAGTGCGGTACCGTGCTCGAGTACAACAGCAATATCTGGCCCAGGATTTGAAACTGCAACCTTCCGCTGACAAGATGACCCTGCTTAGAGGCCGTATGAATGGGAAACGTAAGAGTGTAGGCAAAGCAAGTTGCCCTGGAGCTGGCTGCTTGCTTTATAAACAGTGTTAATAATTATACCTGACAATGACCCTGCAACCACAATCCATTGTGCTGTACCTGCAAGTTAAAGAAGTAACCGTTGGATTCCCAAGAAGAAGCAGTAATTCCACTGTAATAAATTTCAACCAGCTCTACCAGAGTGCAGCTTGCCTTGCGCTACATCATGTTAAAGATTTTGTGTACACTGGTCTATGGGGAAACATGAATGCCCCATTTCATTGTGTCTTGAATATACATCGCTGCCCCATTCGCCACTGCTGTCTCCGTCTTCGCTGGAGCCCCTCTTTTGCCCATGACAAGGTCAAACATCTCCCATTAGAAAACAGCTTACATGCGCCACAAGTAGCCCACTCACACATGCTGAAGGTCAGGGGCTGCATAATGAACTGTAAAATGTCAATTCTATTACTTTGTGTTTAAATATCATTTTTTTTTTCCATTTCTGCCAAGAGGAACAAGAATGATATTTACTTCTTTCAGCGCTCCTGATCCAGCCATAGCTGTGGAGAGGCACTGTGGGAGCAGAATGGCATTCCTCACATCAGCCTGGGATGCGGCCTAAAACTGCAGCCAACCAGGGACTCAGATCTCTTCCAGCTCTACATAACCATGTGGACAGAAAGCTCTGTATTTCTAAGGAAAAAGAGAGAGAGAAACTGGGAGAACTGCAAGACCCAGATGTAAAATAATTAAATCATTTAAACAAACCTTAGAAAACAGCAAACAAAAACAGACTCACAAAATAATACATTTAAGATTCTATTAATCAAAACCAGATATAGCAAAAATTGAATAATTTAAACAACAAAATGGCAATTCAACATGTGGAATCTGAAAAAATGCTTGAACATACTTGAAATGATGATCAAGAACACTGCTCACTGCACAACCCAATTACTCTAGACAAGAAACTTTGAAAACTCAAAGCTAACAAAGCAAGTAGATCTGACAATATCAGAACAGATATGCTGATGAACATAAACTCTGAACTGAAGAAGGTCTTACTTAATTTATTTAACCTGGTCCTTCAAACTAGCTGCTTCGCTGATACCTGGAACCAAGGGCATATTTCCCCAATTTGCACAAGTGAAGACAAATTCAACTCGATAAAAACCAAAGTGCCCGTGCAAACAACAATCTAAAAAATCGTGAAAATGCCTGAACAAAGGACTTTGTTAACAAATAGTGTCTTGAGTAAGAGTCAGACTGGCTTACATCAAAAACACCACAGCTCTAATCACAGTTAAAGCTGAATCACCTTAAAAAACATACACACAAAAATAGAAATGGGTCTTTCATCCTACAAGATTTTGATTCAATGTGGCACAAAAGCCTACATTAAAAAATACTTTAGTGGTGCAAGGGGTATAATTCATAATACAATTGAATCAATACATGTGCAGAACAAAGTGTGGCCAAAAAAGATACACAAATTTTCACACAATGGTGTGGCATGAGGCAGGGCTGTTAAGAGTTCAGAACACTCATCAATGAGCTGGCAATGTTACTGGAGTAGTCTTCGGCTCCTGGCCTCAGTCTAAACATCAAAGTATTTAAAATCCTGCTCTGTGCGGATGGTAGAACAATACTGCCAAAACAGGGCCATTGCAGTAAATTAAAGTTACGGTCTTTAAAAAATTAAAATACATACATAAAAAACACAAACCAAGTTCATGTCAGTACTGCTTCACAATAGCCATTTAGTGTCAGCCAAACTATATGGCAAATGAAAATCTCTCACTTGCAATGTTGGTTTAAGGAAATCAAAAATGCACTTAGTTGTTATTGGGCCCTAAACAGAGAATAGAAACTGACAGAATATCATTATCAGAGATACAAGCCCTGGTTCACCACCATCTGTTCGAACACTACTATGTTTGTTGTAGCACTACTGTTGTTTGGTATTTGTTGTTGTCACTTTTGACGTTGTATGCAAGCACTACAAGAGATACTGGAACCGGAGTCAGATTCCTTGTTTGTGTAGAAGCATGCATGGTTAATAAAGTTGGATTCTGATTCTGATACAAAGCAGAGACAGATAGTATCCAAGTATCAGATCAGCGACCATAGCCTGACCAAGTCCTGTTGGGAAAAGGACTAGCAGCGGCACAGTACATTTCAGCCAGCCATAACCTGAGGGACAGAGAATAACCACCTGGCACGGAGGCAATAAAATCTAAGAGTTGTATAGATAGACAGATATTATAAATCATTCCACGATTCAGGTGCTGTCTACAACTTTACTACTACAACAATATTACAATTACAACCTGTGCATATACTGACAGGTATAAATCCATATTTTATCATTTCCTTGTAGAGTATACTACCCTCTGGAAATATTTGCATAATTAATTCCATGCCAAAAAAGCATATGGAATTACACTTAACTGAGCTGAAAGTTGAGAGTTGAGAGACAGAGATGTAGACAGACACACAGAAGGGAAAAGATAGAGAGAGACAAGTAAAAGAAAGAGTCGGGGTGGGAGAGAGGGGAATACTTTGACATATTAAAAATGTATCCAACCAAATCTGAAAGACCAAGACTAAAAAGATAGCACATTAGCATGATTACATTCTAAAGGGGACAGCGCGGCCGCTAATTGCCAGTGTAATAATCCTGGTATCCTTGCGCAGATTAGACACTTATCTTTTCCTCCCAAAAAGGGCTGTCTGCAAAGATTTCTCCCAGCAAAATTCTCTGCTCCCACAAAAAAAACACAGAAGCCACGGCAATACCCTTAAAAGGGCATTCAAAGGAGAGTGTTAATAATGATCCACTAAAACAATTTCCATTCATTTTCAGCCGTATCGCTGGGGAGTAATATCTACACGCCTAAGGCAGGTTTAAATTGCACAGACTTCCTGCCCGGGAAGACACACGGCTCCCTGGTGTCCACCATGTCTGCCGAGGAGGGGTTGGGGGGGGTGTCTCTGGAGAAGACCCTCAGCCAAGTCCATTATCACCAAATGACACTACCAGGCAACGGGGCGTTTAAGACCCTGCTCTGTTCCTGCCGCCTTTCACATAATACACCCGGCACCTTTCAGCAACATATGCCCCGGGTTCAATCCAACCCCACTGCAAATAATGACTTTTAATGGTAAAATGCAGTAGATGTTACTTTGTCATGACTTACACAGCTTTTTTTTCCAGTTCATTTCTATGACTGTGAACCACATAGCACTGTACGAGGAAAAAAGGAGACACGCTGGTTTAAATTCATTACTCAGGGTTAAGGACAAATCGCAGTGCAGTTAAACTGAATAGCACGCTCTACTGTAGGGGGCACCGTGTCTCTTATGATTCTTGGAGCAAGTGCAAATACCTGAAGGAGAGGGCTACATGTGCACCCTGACTTATTTCAAAAAGTTAATCTTATAGGGCCGAGCTATAATGCTAAGCGGGGACAATGTCACACTTTTGATCTAGAAAAAAAGTATAAATATTCAAATAGTAAAAAAAACAATTAAATATTCTGTCTGGCTGCCAAAGACTGTCTCTGGGAGACACCGGGTCAACTTCCCTTGGTCCTGGGGGGTGTGGGTTTAGCGTGGAGGAGGCGGCGGCCAGCCAGCGGGTGTCACAAACTGGCACGGGACCTTCACCGAAACTCTACTGGGTGACAGGTCGACCCAAGCCCACCTGGGCATCCCTCCTCAGGCTCCCGCGGGGTGCCAGGGAGGCAGAGCACCTCTCCTGCACACCTGGCAGCCTGTCAGCACGCCGAGGGTTACAGAGGAGACAACGAGGGCGTTTCATGGCACCTTCGTCCTGCAGGTTCCTGATGCATGCTGGCCTGGACAGAGCTGACCCTTCTGTGGAATTAAAGAGATATTGACCGGAGAGGGTAACCTCTAGCATGATGATTCTCTGAAATTAAAGTGATACTGATAGGAAAGGGTAACCTCTAGGACAATGATGTACTGTGGGAAGTCTGTTTCTTGCAGTACGTACAGTCTCTGGTTTATATTTTGTTTTTTTTTTATTTTATTTTAATCAAGAGAGGGGGCAAAGTGCCACCCCCTACTAATATTTCCAGCTGCCTCCACATGCTGGATGAAGGAGCACTAAGTGGCAGCATTCACCAAAGTGAAGGAGATGTTGGCTGTGGAGGGGCTGGATGCCGGCCACATGGAAGTGCTCTCAGAGAGACAGGCTGGCAGAGAGAAGTGCTTATGGGGGATCGAGTGGTGATTAATAACTGCAGAGCACAGCCAGCCCTCAGCCTCCAAGGGGGCAGTTGTCTTTTTACAGGGAGGGGGGTAATGAAGTGGAACAGGAGCCACAAGGACAGGAGCTCACCCTCCAGCGTATACACACACACACACAAATGCACAAGCTCATACACATACATATATACACACACACACACAGACAAATGTTTGCTTGTGCAATGCATACTCTTGAACACGCACACACATTCACACATACAAATACAAGCACAGGCTCACACACACATAGACACACACACACTTTATTTAACACACATACACACACACATATACACTGAAACCCACATGCGCGTGTGCGCGCGCGCACACACACACACACACACACACACACACACACAAACCCAAACACGGACACACACACACACACACACACACACACGCTGCGGTCTGCGGTTTCCCACATGCAGGCTCAGATGAGAAATGTGAAACGCGGAGAGAAGGCTGTCACCTCCCCTATCATCTGAAACAGGGAGCGGGAGGCAGTCTGATTTTCCACCAGCAGCCATCACTGTGTAGTACCTGTCTCAGCGTGGCATTGCCTCTCTGCAGATTAAATCCTCCCCTCGGAGACAATAAAAGAGTTCTGTCAAAGTTATTTACGGCGGATTCCACGCCAGGCTCTTCACTGTCCTTGTCGGGAGACACCTCAGGTTCACATGCACCAGGACTAATGCTTCTGGTGCTCTCCCTGTTGCTATAGGAGCAGCTGACCCTGTTTTTATAGTAGCTACTGTTCCTATCTCCATAGGAGTGGCTGTACCTGTTGTTATAGGAGCTGGGGGCTGCAGACCAGGCCATTGCTCTGCTGTTGGACTTCTGAAAACCTGAGCTACATCAGTATCTGCACAGTTAGAAGAATAAGTACGTAAAATGTATGCTATGCAATAACGTAATTTCAATGAATGAATGTCATGCACCCTTTACTGCAGTGAAGGTGAGGTTAGCTGATCTCACTGAGGACAGAAAAGATACTGTAAAAAATACCAAAAATATCAGCACACAACATATACTCAGAAATAATTTTGGCTAGCGTGGAACAAACAAATGAAATTAGTCACACAAAGCTGAGCACCCCCCCCCCCCCCATAAAAGATAGGCATAAGGGTACATCAGTATCCATGGTACTGCAGGTAGAGTCAAGCACACGTCCACTGAAAGCACTCAGTCATCCTTGTACTTCCTCTCTTGTAAACTCACTCATTCCCTTCAGTATCCCATAACCCCAGGCTGGGACATTCAGGCACTGGTGCCCCACATTCTCAATCAAACAGCTACCCCCGAACCTCGGGAGTCCTCTCTCTGGGCAACTACCCGCTTCCTCCTGTCAGCCCACTCTTGGTGGAGTAAACCGTGGCGTCAGCAAAGTCAAGGTTGCACCGCCAGCAGGGCTGATTCCGGAACCAGTCTCGCATTCTGGAACTCGTGATTGTAACATTTGAATGCGGACGGATGATGAACGATTATAATGAGGAGGGTGACAGTGCTAATGACTTTGATTAGAGCAATATTGAATAAGAGCAAGGTAATGTGTCCTGTGGGCAGTTGTTTTCATTACCAGTCTTAAGCCCACACTGACTCCGGCTCAGGGGTGAGGGAGCAAACCTTGATCAATACACTACGACTGATCTGCCTCATTGGGCCAGTGATTAAGGAGACCCAGCGGTCCTGCCAAGCATAAATAAAACATGAAAATGGCAAATTATGAAGCCAAATGAGAGGAGATCTATTTTCTTCTTAACGTTGCTATTTTTTTTTTTCTTAGGGAATTGTTGATGTATCCAATTTGAGGAACCAAACTGAAATGTAATTTGGCTTTCTTGTGAATTAATGAATTAATCAAAGGCACCAGGGTTAGCAAGGGAGAATAACCCGGACGGCAAGCTGTGAGGAACTAATAGCCAGAAAAGGAATTACAGTCCTATTTCTCTGTCTAATTTTTAACTAATGCTACAAAGGCTTTCCCCACACCAGCCGGCTTCTCCGTTTGATTTGATTTCCTTCAGAGAAACTAATTTTCTGTCTGATCTTCACATTATAAAGCTGGCCATCCAGCAGGCCGACAGATGAGGAGGAGGAATGGGAGAAAAGCTGCAGCAAAGTTCGGCAGAGTGCCGTGATCCTCCTCTAGTCAAAGGTGGGACTGACTGATAGGGATGCAAGAGTGAGGCTTCACGAGCCCCCCAAATGGGTGGAGCTATCATGTGTTACCAGCAAGTCATTGTGACTTCATGTGGAGAGCACAGTGTTTTGATTGGTTCATGCAAATGACTGGCAGCATTTGGTGGCTCCACCCACCCTGATGCTCAGGAGACCTCACTCTCCTATCACTGCTGAGTAAGCTACATGGCCCGTTTGATGTTGAGGCAAGGGCTGGAACTGCACCAGCTCTGTCCACAGAGTACAACCTCTAATCATTTGTGTTAATTATGTATCGACAGGAAATAACTGATGCTCCAATGGCACTGATTAAATAATCAAGGATGTTAGCCGCAGACATGGTGCCAATTCACAGTCCCTGCCAGGCTGAGCTAGGCACTGATACCGGAGAAGCACGCTTGAATTCTAATGACCCGCAGAGTTACTGGATATACATGCTTGGAATCAAACGACCCACACCATTACTGGAAAAACACGCTGGAATTGAAATGACCCGCACTGTTACTTGTTAAACACCCTCGGATTCAAACAACCCATACCGTTACCGGAGAAACGTGCCTGGATACAAATCACCCGCACTGTACTGGAGGAAGGTTTTACCGATGCTGCCTTCGGCTGTACCTTCTCATGTGCGGTATTGAGATTTAGAAATCAATTGGCTCTGTTGGCAGAAGTGTTATCTCCTGAGTGGAAGCCAGAAAGCCAGAAATAGCACAACTTCATCCGTAAGGTCTTTGTGTTTTATCACAACATCGGAAGTTTTTTGTTGAACCAGTTCCCCTCAAGGCCCGAGTTAGAGAAGGTGGTAGTGTGGGGAGGGGGGGGGGGGTGGATGAGCAGCCCTGGTGTTGACTCCCTGTAGGTGTCCTGGTTTCACTCCTCTCATTAACCTTTGACCCTCGCTGCGGACAGGTCCACTCATTCTCCTGGAGCTCCCCTTCCTCATCAATCCGGCTTCTTGCGGTAGAACAATAGAGGATGGGATTTTTTTTGTTCGTTGACGCAGACACGCCGCACATTCGGGCGGGTGTGGGCCCGGGCCAAGCCGCCGAAAAGGAAGTGACACCGATTGTGTTTCTGCTAATTAAACCCTGCCTGACCTTGGTGTTGGGAAATCATTACTTTCCCCTCGTAATCATCGCACCGCAGCGGTTACGTTCTGTTCGGCCCCATTTGCATTTAGAAGCTTTCCCTGCACCATCAAAAGAATTAAAAAAAAAAAAAAAGTAAATTCAAATTTGCAGGAGCGGGTGACTCCCGGTAGAAAGGGAAAGAGGGCGGGGCGGGGCTGTTCACGCTTCTCCTCGAGAGACTGGAGTGGTGTAGGGTGGAGGGAGTGTCGGGGTTCTTTCTCTGTGGAAGAGAGCAGAGCCACTGTCACCAGAGAAAGTCTACTCTCCTCAGAACAATGGCAGCATCAGAGAAAGAACAGCCCGGCCTGTGACTTGACCATGTGCAAAGTAGCTTCCCGCTGGCAGCCACTTGAATGCACAGACTCAAACCGAGAAAAGACAGTCACATCAGATATTTAACCAAAAGGAAGACATCTATGAAAGCAATACAGGTTAAACATCTCACTAAAGGGTACTACAGCAATACCCCACCTGAGACTTCAACATGCAGCCTTCTGAGTTTATGTCCTTAACCTCTTGTCTATACTACATGTACTTAAGTACTTTCCAGACAGCAGTCAAAGAAAGAGATTTTTGGGGCCGAAACTCTGCTTAGCAGAGATGCTCTGTCAGATATTAATGTTTAATGTTCAGAAAGTGAATGTTCCATTGCAGGGGACAGAAGTTCACAAGAGCCTCCTGCAGAATAAACACAACACTCTCACTGTTCTGTTAGGGAAGTGTTTTTTTTCTAAATCAAGCAACCAACTGCACACCAAAGAAATCGGTTTCTCTTGTGGGACCCTTTACCTGCGTATGATGAGATCTACTCTTTTCCACCTACCCTGGCCTCTGTGCTGAATAAAGACCGCTTCCCAAATAATGCCTACACCTGTGAAAGTCATGGCTCTTTGTGAAAGCATTGTTTATCCTCACCTTCAAAGCATGTCCTTCTGCCTTACCTGCTGTCACCTGTCCTGGTGGCTGTACCAACAACCCTCACCCCCAGTCTGAGGATGCTGTACCCTCTGGTCAAGGCAGCGCGGGAAATCCAGGGAACTGATGGATTCTTGTCAACAACCAATAAGCTGATATGCTTGTTAATGAAATTACATTTCCACAGGAGGACACTTTTTTAACTTTCCCTCATAGGGAACAATCAGAACCATGCACAATGGTAAATCATTGAATTACTCTCATTACCAGCTTAGTGATTCATAATAATGTTTCCTTTCCTCATTGGCAGCTGCCTCATTTGCTTAACAAGTGGTTGCTTAGCAATCAGTCTTGCATGTTAGGAGGTATCACACTGTATATGCCTGAAAGAATAGCCCAGATGAAGATAGAGCAGCCGCCTTCATGACAAAACACTGATTCCTTCAAAACACAGGTACACATAAACACACATCCATACACACACACACACACACACACACACACACACAGAGTGTTTCACAGTTTAACTAACAAAGATGCCAAAGGTATTTATTGAATGAACAAATCATTAGTATTCAAAATTGAGAGGTTTTTATGCATATGAGAAAGAGACAGATTTCTGGCAGGCCCACTCTGTCTCTCTCTCTCTGTCTCTCCCACACATATACACACTGCATTATTGGCGTTGAAATGCGGGTCTCTTACATGGTTAATGATTGGTGGCTTGGCTTGGGATGGTCCCTCACTCCACTGCTGAAGAGAGCACTCCAGTCTCACTCGATGGGCAGCATCTCATTCAGAGAGCAGTGGTTCTCAGCATGAAACCTGCTAAACCATAAACTGCATTCACTCCGTGAACAGAATCTCATACAGTGAGCAGCATCTCTGTTTCAGAATTCCATTTCAGGTTCGGTACCGCATCTAAAGATCCAACCTGAAAGAAGAGGCCATCTGTAAACTGAAATCCGAGCCGCGGATAATGTGTTTCTGTTTGGATCCGAAATGTCAACACAGTGAGCGGCAATGAGTGGCGAATACACACACAGTGGGAATGAACAAAAATCAATCAGAATGCCAATAGAGTAATTGCGGGCACTATCTGTATGCTCATTCAGATCTCTTGTGAATGCTCCATGCATGAAACACATGTCAAGACCAGGGAAATGTCAAGAGTACAGCTCAACAGCTGTCATGGTGGACACATTCACCTGAGATACATTTAGCATCTCATTAACTCCAAAATCCCACTTTTTATTTTCATTTATGTATATAATGAAATAATCTGAGCCTTTTAAAAATCATTATAACTACTTTGTGGGGAAAATTAATTACATCAAGGAACAGCCGTGATAAGAACTAATAACTGGTTATTATTGCTAACTCTTTTCATTGCAGTTAAAACTTCCCTCATTTTATCACAAAAGAACAAAGTGCATTTCTGAGCCACATTTTGCATTAAAGCAATTTGCAATATTCCAGCATGCGTAATAAAGGGTCTGACTTCTGTGTAGCTTAATTTGACAAGATTAATTATACAATTAATTCAAAACTCTTCTCAATTATGTGAAAAAAAGACAGACTGCCTTCTCAAAGCGACCTTTCACCTTTAGCGAGGCAAGGTGCCTGATAAGCAGAATTTCAATTGAGGCGGGAGAAACACGGCATATTTTGTTTCCATTTAAGTCTACTTGAAGGACGCAGCTTTGGCCGTTATTATTTTTAATGGAAAGCAGACTTAGCAAAAGCACGCGTATGAGTTGATTGAGAAATGCACTGAGACCATTTCTGCACAAATACATTTTCACGGATTTGAAAGCACCCAGCTTCCGTTCGCACAGAGAGACAGACAGACAGACAGACCACGACATACCACCGTGCAATGAGCCGTGAAATACGGAGCGCCAAATGCACAAACACGAAAACACGAGGATCTTGGAACACAAAAAGTGAACTAAACTCAGTCGTTGACCTCAATAAAATTCCAGTGAGTCACGTTTCAGCATTTCTAAATGTTAACACCTCTAACGATGATACCAACCATAGTACTGTAAGCCGCTATCCAATCTTTCACTTTCTTGGACAAAGAATTCAGTGATATTCGCCTCACACATTTCAACAGTACAAAAGCGGCATTCAGTTTCCGGCAAACACCATGGGAGGATTTGCATGCTGTCTGCGTACCATGAAGAAATTCACAACACCTTTGCCCCCTGCTAACAATAGCGTCCTTTTAAACTTTTGGCAGATGCATTCGTGCATTCAACACCCATAAAGCCAAAATATGAGCGAGTTTCGTCGCGTTCGTGCGGGTAGCGGAGCACACGGGCGAGCACGTTATTAACACTCCTCTTAACTCGCTCCGCCGTCTGACCGGCGAGCCTCCGGGGAAGGGGGGGTCTAAAACCAAACCGCTCTCAAAAGCAACCTGCCTCCCAAAGACCTTCAGGATGTTTTTCTCCTTCTCTTCTTGTCTTGTGAACACACAAAGGCGAAGAAATGGACTTGACCTTAATCTGCCCGCGAGCGAGCCGCTCAGAAATGAGAGCTAACCCCAGAGGTAACGGGCTATCGTTCCTTTGGCAGACAGACAATTCCCCCACCAGCGTCCTGAGAGTGTGAATGTTTCAATTCAGCAGAACCGTCTTGCCGGACTGGGCAGGCAGAAAGCCGTATGCAGCAAGAAGACAAGGAGGGCACAGTGGCAAGAGCCAATCAGGGTACAAATCTACAAAACGCACCTTTTATTTCTTTCAAAACGTTATGCCAGATAAGCACGCACGACAGAACGAGATCCTTAATTTATTTCTCTAATGCCTTTTTTCATACATTTCACATTATTCGCGTTATTTATAGATGCTATTAATTGACCTTGTTTTAAGATTTAAAAGGCATTTGATGAGATCCCAATTAAGAAAGGTATCTTTCCTTTTATACGCCAGTGAACTTACAATCAAGATAATTAATTGAACATTGTTGTGTGTAGTACGTGGTAGGATGGTATTGTAATATATATAGTAGTCACGGGTAGTAGTATATAAGGTATATAGTGGTAACTTCAGCTGATCACTGAATCGTGGATGAAACGTGGTCACATCATTTGCCTGATGACCATTTCCCTACCTTGTTTATGAGGACTATTTTTTAGGTAAGACTGAAAACACCATCTTGGTGTTAATTTGCAGTTCTCAACTGGCCCTCACACAATGGAAAAAGGATATGAGGTAAATAGGGAGAGAAGAAGCAGCTCTGAATGTCCTAGTTTGGTTAAACAAGCTGCTGCAAGAATCACAGAGCATTCCTGATTTAACAGAATTCAACTTTGGGTGTAGCCACACCAAGGACCTGAGCCAACCAGAGGTCACAATGCAATGTTTGAGGGGCGTGGCCATCACAGAAAAAAATTTGTCATCTTTTCTTTCAACTCATCCACTCATGCCTCAGAGGAATTTAGATTTTTCTCACTAATTATTAATTCATTTTGATTAGCTGCATGCAGGTACTGTGGAACACTGACATTATGACTGATGTCTTATTACAGTATTAGAGTCTGGCAGCACCTACTGCCGGTTTGTCTCTCCATGCCTTTAGCAAACATGTACAGTACATGACTGACGCTGTCCCACTAATGCACTTTTACCATCGATATACGAAGTGACTGTGCATATCAATTTCTGTGACATTCGATTCACTCAATCCTTTAAATCAGATTGGTATGACAACTCTATTTCGGAAGAACAAGGGCTTAATGTGAAACCACAACTCTTTTCTTCTCCAAGCGGAATTTAGCACTCCACTGGCAGAAATGTCAGCCGCAGTTATACAGCAGTCAAGAGAGGATGCATATTTAAACAACACATAAAACTGGAAAAATTCGCCATAACTCAAACTCTGTGCGGAGACGACGCCAGGCATGAATAAGTAATTTTATGTTAAGTTATTAAGTTATTTGTTAACAATAAATATTCCAAATGTGTCTCTGAAAGCATGACTTTTTAATATTTTGAGGCTTTTAAATCTTTAATGCTTGGATCTGGTCTTGAAACAAAGGAGTTTAGCTCTAATTGATTCCTGAGGCATGGGTAATTACAGTCGCTGTGAGAAGGGGAAGGCTGGGCCTTTTGGCCCAGGGTGACGAGCACTCGCTCTGCACTGCGAAACCCAGCAATGAGGCTGTGCATGCTGACTGAGGAACCCTGCACACACACACACTTGCACGCACACACACACACGCACATGCACAGTAACACACACGCATATGCACACTAGTACACACACAGACACGCACACTGATACACATGCATTCACACCCATGCCCACCCATGCATGAATGCATGTATGAGCACACGCCCATGCCCACACACACACACACACACACACACACACATGCACAGATATACAGACTAAGACACACAGATTTCCACTCTAATACACATGTGTACACATGCACACACTAATACACATGCACTCATACCCATGCACACTTCCATTCATGCACACACACACACACACACACACACACACATATACTTTCCTCTTTGACCGTGTCACCACTGGCCCCTGCTTAGATGAAAAGACAGCACCTGCCCCTACCTGGATGGAAAGAGGAACAGAGCCTCTACCTGGCTCAGCATTAATCATTCAGCTATGTGGCAGTGGGTTGAGGCCAGGTTAAGCTGGCCTGACACAGGAGATGGGTTTTCTCACGCTGTGTCTGAGATGAATGATTTTGCAGACTTCTTGTTATAAACCAAACAACACTTTCTCTGCGCACTCCATTGCCCTCTATTTTTACCCCTCATTCCTCTCACTTTCTCTCTCTTTTTCTCCCTCTCTCGCTCTCTATTTCTCTATCTCATTCCCTTCCTTCTCTCACTCTCATTTTCTCCATCTCTTTCTTCCCTCCCTCTCCTGTTCCCTCTTTCTCTACCTTTCTCCCCTCACTCTCTATTCCTCCACGCCTCTCTTCCCTCCCTCTCTTGTTCTCTCTTCTCCTCTGTCTCTCCTTCACTGCATCAACTACGGCCTGAAACGGATAAGAAGCTGTTCGGTGGGGCAGAGGGAACAGAGCCACTGACAGGACTGCAGGTATAAAGAGATTCCGGCGCTGAATGGAGTCACAGGGGCTGGTGGTACACGCCACTTCTCCAACTGCTTCGCCTCCTCTGTATAGAGCCTGGGGCCTCTGTAAGCATGTGGCTGTGGAGGCTTTGAAAGGGTGAGTGGGCATTCAGCAGTGGCCTTATTTTCAATGGGGCAAGGTCAGCGGAGTGCTCAGCAACCAGCCACAGCTGCCATTGGTTAAGAACACCCCTGTCACTAGGCACAGAAGTTGAAAACTGGAGACGGCTCACATGCATCCAGCGAGAGGATAGTACGACGGTTTCCTCTCCCAGAACAGCATGGAGGAAAGGCTGATTAATTAGTGGTAGACTGTCTGGAGTTCAGGCTATCACTCATCTCTTCAAGTATATACAGCCAGCAAAAGGAGAAATTTTTCTCTGGGAAATTTCACAATTTTAACTTCACTGTGGGATTAAGAATGGTAACAGTGGGCCAGATTTGATGCCAGCCATGTCATCTGCATATGATGACCAGCATCCCACAGTGGCTGAACGAACTGGCTGCTTTCCACTGGGGACAGGGGTGGGCATGGCAGCATGGATTGTTCACTTGCTTCATTCTGCTTCTGTCTCCCGGTCATTGTCAGCTGATACATGGCTGGGATCGAAACCAGGCTGTAGAGCTTAGAATGAATTTTTCTGTTTTAAAAAGTGCAATAAGGTCACATATTGCATGTGCACCAAATCAACAAACTGGGTATTATTTTGCTATTGCATGATCCAGTCCACTATAATGCAATATCTTTGGTGTTATCCCCTCTTAAAAGTGTCACATGGGACTATGATGATCTGAGCGTAGAATGAACTAACGTTTACTGGAGCATGCATGAAACCCGTGAGGTAGACTTCCTCTGCTGTGCTACAGCATACAGTAAAGTAATTAATGAGCAACAGCTTCAGTAGGACTCCTGACGACGCCGTGCAACTTTGAGGGGCTGCTGCACTCCAATTAAAATGCTGTCACGCAGGTGCGGCGCGGAGACTGTGATGGTATCATTAAAGAGGAATGTCGCTTTGAAGTGAGAACTCTTTATAGTCTCACTTTCGCCCTTGGCTCAGTGGCTAACAGGTGGTTCCCACTGAGATCTTAAAGGGCTCATAAGTCTGTTCCGTGAAACTTTATCGCTGTTTGACCTGACAGTTATCGGTACGTTAAATGCGTGTTTGACCTGCGCTCGAAAAATCCATCTCTAAAGAAAAACGAATCCTGGGGAAAGCGTCCACTCGGATGTGTCGGTTGTGCAAACACCTTTTCCTTCAAGTTTCTCCCCACTCCACATACACTTTTTATCACTCAGCATTAAGTATGAAATGGTTTGTGATCTAAGACCTTTGTCAGGTGATGGAGATATCACCACTGAAATATTCATATCTATAAACAAGGCGGTACGGCAGAGAGCTGCCTTTGATCCAGAGCAGGAGGATGAGAGCAGAGCTAGTGAGAGCCTGAGGCAGAGCTCTGTCTGGACCACCCCTCTCATTCCATGCCCCACAGTATACAGAAGACCGCTTGCCATTGGTGGATTTGCCATTTCGGATATTTGCGAGGCTCAGCTCTCCCAAGTCATGACTTCACTATTCACTCCTGGCCTCAGAGTGCGGTGCCAACTCCTGCGCTCTGACATTATTTTGACATGTTACACATGTTTACAAGTCATATGCATTACATGACATTACATCGTTGGCCTTTAGCAGACACTCTTATCCAGAGCAATTTACATCAGTTACATTTTTTTACAATGTCATCCATTTATATATATATATATTGAGGCAATTGTGGACTAAGTACCTTGTCCAAGGGTACAACAGCAGTGCCCCAGTGGGGAATCGAACTGGCAACCTTTCAGTTACAAGTTCTGCTCCTTAACCACTGGCTGGCCACTTGCAGTTGGCTGTGGGATGCTTTACTGACATTGGTGTGAAATGATAACAAGAGAGGTGAGACACTTTCTCCCTTTCATTTCTGAGATGCTTGCATGCTTGATGTTGGCACGTGAAATAGCTAAGCTCTATGCAAAAGAGAGGCTTCATCTGTGCGTTACAATATGTTATGGGGGACTGATGAAGATTACAGCAGATCCTGTCTTTTAATGGCAACCGTTCATGTAGAAATATATGTAAAACATTGACAAACCAGATGTGATGGTTCTCTGAAATGTTCTAGTCTGCACCTATCATCACTTAACTTTGATCCATAGGTTGATGTCTTGCCAGATATTTGAAATGTAATGTAAAGTAATGCCAAACCAGGGAATTGGACATTTGTCAGCATAAACCAGCAAGAAGGTGGAGCCGGAAACACTGGCTGCTACAAAGTGATTACAGGCTCATATATTCTCTGTGGTCTCCTGTACTGTGAATTTGATCTTTTATTCCTATCTATGGCTGACATGAATGACCAAAATCGTGATTACTCAGTACCACAATTGCTACCATCAAGACTTTATCACTACTACAATGAGCAAGTTAAATACAGTTTTGTATGATACGCTTTCACAATGGTGTCACAGAGCACTTGGATAGTACAACAAAGAGATGTGACATTGACCACAACAACAATTATGCAGACTGTAATGTAGTAGAAATGAGTCATGAGTCAATGAGTCATTCTGGATTTATTCCAACACTATATGCTACATGTTAAGCTCTACCCTGATGTAAAATTTCATCAAACACTCAAGAAAAAATAAGACCTCACTTCACCAATGACATAATTCTGGTGAGGGGTCATAGCTTCACCTTTTTTTCAAAATGCACAGACTGTGATAACCTCAGTGAACATTTTGAATTATTATTATATTTTTTATATTGACGTTTTTAATTAGGTAGCATAATTGGGAAGCAAGCGCAGTGGCAGTGTACATTAATTAATTCATATCAAACAATCATTAATGAATGTTCGAGTTTTATAATTACTCTGCCCTCCTCCCTCTTGAATGGACATGATACGACAAACCCGAGTGTCGTGTCCGTGCTCGCCTCTTTACACATTCCTCAATCAAAGGAAATCCATTTCACTAAAGCCACAGAGCAGCAAAAAAAACAAAAAACAAATTAGGCCCGCATTTCATTTTGTTTGTTAATTAACGGATCTATTCATATATTAATACTAGCACAGGAAAAAGTGCACGGTATAGATTACTGTCTTGCAATGACCTACGATGTTGGGGTAGATTTTGTATTCTGCATAGCTGTGATGTTCCATATTAGCATATCAAAAAGGTTTATGCCACTCCACTGAAATGTAAATATCAGATTTTCTTAATCAATTTTCTTATTTGCATAACAATCCCAGGCTATTTTTTTTGCCTCCATTTCACATTGTTGTTTGGTTTCTCCTGAGTTAAAAATATCAGATACAGTACATTATCATTATAAAAGTGCAGGGTCTTACAACCGGGCCGAGCCGTGCGGTGCAGTGTGTTGGAAACTGGGGCAGCAGTGTGGTGCAGCTATGCAATTACACAGTTTAACCCAGTATCTTTGGCTGTATAAATGGATAAACTGTAAGGCATGTAAGCTCTTGAGTTGGATGCCTGTTAAGCAAATAGATACTACTGGTGACAGTAGGCAACATAAGCAAAAATGATACCATTGGTGAGAATCAGATAGTGCTTTTCCCAGAATGCACTGATGTATCCTACACAAAAGCTGCTGCTTCCAGTTCCACATGTGACACAATGGCTCCTATGTAAATTGTGACAAACAGACTTCCTCCGACATGAGAAACTAAAACTTGCATCGCGCTTGCTTCCCTTATGGACCACCACGCTGTGAAAGACCACAGGACAGTGACAAGGTTCAGACAGGACATCTGTGGGAAGCTCTGGTGATTAATTTTCTACTCTGAACGGAATTAATTTGGAGCCTGTCTAAAAAGAGGGTGTCAAGGAGCATCTCCGCTAACCTACCTGTCCTCCCCCGGATTGTAGGGTCACAAGGCAGATGTCCTCACACGCACCAGGTACTGTTGTATCGAGGATGCAATGCAGGACCCAAACCTTTAGTAGGCTTTAAATCTCACCTCACTGGTTTCATAATACCCACCGATATAATATAATAAAAATAGAATAAAAACCTGTTTTACTATACTTCTACTTACCAAACCCCCTTCATAAACCACATTTAAAAAGACTGCTTAATAAGCCCTATTTACTAAACCCCTATCTGACAACATTGTCTTAATAAATCTCCCTCAATAAACCCCACTTAAAAAAAAAAACTGCCAAATAAACCCCACTTCCTAAACCTATACTTAATAAAACTTGTTTACTAATCCCTTACTTAACAGCCTAATAACCCCTCTTTAATAAACCGCATCTCAACACACCCCCTTTGATAAGCCCAACTGAAAAACACTGCTTAAGAAAAATCTAACTACCCTTCTCAATATACTAATCGTAGTAAACCACATTCAATAAACACTCAATAATCCCACCATAATAAACATCACTTAATATACATCTACTTAGTAAACCCCTGCTTGATAAATGCCCACTTAATAAACTAATTTAGTAAACCCACAGCACTATTCTTTCTCCATCTTAGTATTAATATCAAATGTCACATTTTTTACAACCACCTGCTATGCATTCTGTGTTAAATGAGCCCTTTAATATGGAATATAAACCTGTCAGTATCACTGCCTGTGAAAATGTTTGGAATCGTTTAAATGCAAGATTTAACCAATAAAATGATTCTTTCTTTTACTTACATTTATGTTATTCTGCAAAATGTACCCACTGATGAGCAATGCAATAGCTAATGTGTTCAGCTAGAGGTGTGCTGTATCTGCACAAATATTAACAGCATTATCAGTGTTGTTTTATTGAGCTCACTAATAACTAATTACAAAAACCCATGTTTTACCTTAATATTAACTATATCACAGCACAAACAATGCTGAGTTGCAAGAAAAAAAAATTATCAGTGCACTGTAATAATTATTCATCTTTACAAACATGCAAAAGCAGTTAAATGCACAGCAGAAAATTATTTTCATCTATCTTGCATGCTGCCAAAGGAAATCTGTAGTCTCAAATCCAGTCTTCTTAATTTTGCCCTGCTTGGCTGCATGCCAATGAGGATATTACACAGTTTACTCTGCACTTAAATAAATTAACCAAACTTCAGAGCTTATAACAGAATTCTAGGTACGGCTCTGAAAGCTTGGCGTATAGGACGTCACTTTTGAAGTTTACACAAAGCACGCTTCTCTTCTCCGCTGTACAAATGAAAAGCGGGAGCTGGGAGAATATAAGGAGGTTACAGGCGGCCCTCTTTTGCATGCAAATCATATCTGGGTTTCTCATTAGCATAAATGCATGAGCAACTCTAAATGCTTTTAATTTCCAATCTCAGCGAGCAAAGGGGTAATTTGTCACTGTCAGAGTGACTCTAAAATGGCTGGAGAGGGAGGGGTCCAAGGACTCTACACTAAATTGCAATCATAGAAGAATTTCTGATTGGCTAATTGACCAATGTGCCGTTCAGCCAGGCTACTTTAGAGGTGCAAATAATGTAATAATAATAATAATAATAATAATATTAAATCTCATGCAAATGCACACAGAAATGCAAGACAAAGGACACTGCATATCCCTCTACAAGATGTGAGTGGCTCAGTCAGCAAAGCACTCACCTTGAGCACACGCTGAGCCCCACAGCACAGGTTTGAAACTGGCAGTGTCATTAGCTGACAATGACTGGGAACCCATAGCAGCTTCATTCTGCCAGGGACTGGTGTGAGCGCGTCGGCCAGGGCTTCCTCGTCTCACTGCTCTCAGGCACCTGCAAGCTGCCTGCATGATATCAGTGGAGAGGCACCGTTCCTCCGGCTGGTGTCCACACCACAGTAGTGTGCTGTGTTATGTGTAGTGAGAGAAAAACAGCCATCGGCTGCATGCACATGTCGGAGGATTGAATCTGTCTTGCACTCTTGTGTGAGTGCAGAGATTGTAGTGATCCAGAAAACTGGTGATTCCAATGAAGACTTCATCAAGGGGAAAAGGTTGTTTTTGAAATAGTCAAAATTTTGATCATTCCATGACATTATGGTCATATCATCAACTGTAAACTGCAATTCACAGTTTAGTCAATCTTCACTGTCAGCAATGGTCCTCATCAAACTGTCCTAAGCAAGGAGTGTAGACTCTGTAATGAGCAGAGCAAATTAGCAGAATCACAGAAGTGTACACTGAAACAGATATTAGGCTCTAAACTGGTGTTCATCATGGTTTGTAGCTATCTTGTTATCATTGTGATATGAACCTTTCAAGCTCTTAATTTTTGAAAATATATCAGGATGCTTCACTGCACCTCCAGCTAAGAGAAGCAGTACTAATTTTTTTCCATCACACACAGCTCTGCTGAATCTCAGTATGCAGAATACTCCATTAAACATCACTCAAGACATTTTTTATGATTGGCTCAGGAGGACTCAGTCACATAGAGGCCAAATGCTGTATGCTGTACAGTATGCAGTGTGCCTTTTATTATATTTGAATTTTTCTAATTGCCTTGCTGAGAGGTACCAAAGACCTTTAAATAGTTCCCACTGGCTGCCTGGCACACAGCATTAAAAGAGATGGATTGCGGGCAGTGGGCCTATAACAGACTGGTGTCTCATCCAAGGGATATACTTGTACTTCAGGCTCCATCACCCCAATGAATTCTGGGTCAGATCTGAGCCTATGAGCCTTCCATGCTTGGTTTTCAAACTGTTGTAAGAGCATGTCATGTAATCTGTGAATTTTAATTATAAAAAGTAAGGGACTTACAAACAAATGCTATATGCTAAATGCTAATGACAGTACCTTTTAATTAGACCTGGTATATAATCGCTATTACATCTGTTAAAACACACTGCAGCAGTTTTACGTGAGTAAATTTATAGATTAAAGCCTTTCTGGAACAGATATCCAGTCAAGCCTTTGGTCAAAATCAGGATGACGACGTACTATACGAAAGCCTTATACTGTCCTCTAGTGGCTGTATTTGGGAAATGGCGAAAAGTCTACTACGTCATATTATTCAGTTGACCTCAAAACATATAATTTCCAAATTCAATCTTCACATTAGGAGGCTGTAAGCAACTCCAGAAACAATCTTTGCTTAATCAAATTATGTTAAGGATTTGTTATTCTGTTAACGGAGCAGACACCTCGGCCCTTGATATTGATATCACGAAAGATTTAACTAACCATAGACCAGAGGAAGAGATAGATTATTATAAACAGAACAAACTCCCCTGTCATACAGTCGCCTAACTAACAGAATCTCTTCTGGCCTCATGAACACTTCCAAATTGTTTAACTTGAACAGCTGTTACTTTAGGTGGCGAACACGCAAAAGAGTTCGAGCATTCACGCCTAGATCATTTGAGTGTTTTAGCCAATTTACGCTGTCGTTAATGAATCAGAGAACGGGAAAATCCCCAGTTCACAGCCGCAGCGGGGAAACCTCACCTCAGCTACCATGAACACAGTATGTTCACGTTATGTTTCACCTTCTCTACACTTGCTGCGAATGAGAGCATATTCAGGCAGCCATTTAGTTATGGTAAAGTGCTTTTCCAGTTTTGTTTTTGAAACTACCATAAGACACAATCACGTCAGTGTTCTTTTGTGTCAGCGCTTACCAGAACAACCTGGTAATTAGCGCATGAGTTCTTTCTTCTGTGCACATGCCAATCGCAATACAAACGACACACGCGGACAGAATAGTACAAATAAGAATATGGTATTCAACAATGTCTGCGTAAAAAAAAAATCAGAGGTGATAAAAAATATTCGGTGTATTACTATCTTAAATTCAGACAGCGATACAATTTCATCTAAGTATGTTTTTTAGAGTGTTCCACAACAAAGGTGCATTATTCGTAAAAGACCGCTGTCCCATCACTGTTAGGACCCCAGAAACAGCTAAATATAACAACGTCCTCGAACGCAGACCATAATTCTGAGATGATCTGATCTGAAAATAAATATATAAAAAGAGAAACATGTCATCATGAGGTAGAGCATTAAAAAAAAAAAACCTCACAATTGTGTCTGTTTAGGTTTTAATGATAGGGGAGCATCCGTGGACAAAGTGAGGACTATCAGCACTGTTTGCTAAATTGTTACTAAACATTAAATATGCCAACGGAAACCTAATTAATATATAACAGGGTTGCAACGGATATCGCAAACCTGTCCATTGATCTTCTTGAGAAGACACAGATGCTCCTAGAGGCCCCTCTTGTGGACATTGCGTGTGTAGCCTCTCCGTAGCAGTGCGCAAAATTAGATTTCTCTGAAGCAACATTATAATAGATTTGTAATCACAAATTACACTTGACCAAGGCCACATTTGTGAATAATCATGGTTTATTTTTAGCCCTTATGCCAACAGATGCATACAGCTTGTCCTTTGTTTTTACTGGCAGCTTCAAGCTCGCAAATTAATGTTATTAAAGCAAGCAACAGATCTATTACTCTTAAACTGATATTATGTCCTAGTTGGAACATCTGTTTCCATTACTTCACCAAAACAGAAATTAGATTAGCAAAAACAAAGAAAATACTAATTCCTGTAATTTTTACTGTAATTTCTAATGTGTTGAGAGATAAAATATATCGTTTTGTCTAAAATCATATAAACTTATAAGAATGGTACATAATATTTTATAATATAGCCTACCAATATACCACTCTTTATACATTACACCTCATGAGCATTAAGTCATCTCATAATGAACACACTTTAAGGGAGTGTTGTGAATATGTGAATAAACATATATTTATTACCAGTTTCCAAAAATATAAACAGGAACTATCAGATGCTACCAGATAAACTAGTTTAACATTTAAAAATACAGGTGTGACAGTGCTTTCAGTTTTGAGTAGGAGCAGTTATTTACAATATGTTACACTTTTACATTCTCTCACAGCGATTTCAACCAGGATCCAATTAAATAGCTGGCTATATACTGAAGCAAGTATCAAGTTAAGAGCATAACTTCTCACATGGAATGAAATGCTCAAAGCTTCAAATGTTCACTCTTCAAATAATTAAATGTCTTCTGCCTTATGGTTCTAAGCCCAGCTCCACAACCTACACAACACACTGTAGTATGTACCACATATATTGCCATAAGTAAGAACACCTTTTCAGTTGCCCCAAATCATCCATGGAACTCCCCCTCTCGACACTAACAGAAATTGCAGGATGATGGAGCTCATTCAGAACGGTGCACTGCATTGGTGTAAAGTGGTTCATGGCCTAAGGCCAACTTGCAGTCAGTATTTAGGTCAACACCGGCAGCAGAGAGCTGGTGCACGTTCGGCATGTTTCGGTAGTCATGGGGCGTGTCTACACCGGAGCAACCTGTGTTCTGATATCTGGGACCACACTGCACTGTTCCATAAGATGGTTCAGGCTGAGGGTCTTCCCAGGACTGAGGGGCATATTGTTGTGTGTGGCACACGTCTTCCGGCAGAATAGGCGGGTTCAGGAACTCCACAGGACACACGTCAGTGTCGCTTACGATTGAGGCCTCTGACAGCAGCATTTTTCGCGGGAGCCTGACGTAATGGTTGGCTTTGGCCTTCGCGTGGATATCGTTTCCGTGGGCAGCGCCCATGGAATCGGGGTCGTACTTCTTCAGGTCGATGTAAGACTTGCTCTGCAAGGTTTTGCGCTCCTCTGCTGTGAAGACCTGCATGCACGTGAAAGAAAGACGTGATCACAGAAGGCGTCTGCAATTTCATTTACGGAAAGGCGCCTGATAAATAAAGGCAATCAGACTTACGAGGTTCAAAGGCAGGGCCGCCTTGGGTCGATAGATCGATTTGTATCCCCACAAATAGAGGAACAGCGCACATATCAGCAGCGGAGTCATGGTTAATCCTAGCGCTACGTGCATAACCAACCGCATGTGCCTCTGATCTGTTGATTGAAAAGGATAGTGTCAGTAATCATGCACTGTGTCACAAATACAATTAACCATGTAAACTTAGCTACTGCTAACTGTACTGTTTTCACCCACAAACAAGGAATTAGTTAAACAGGAAGTTTACACCTTCTACTTTAGTGTCATGTAGACCATGTAGACCATGGCACCATAGACAACTGTTTTGATGTAAATATTTTATTGTAGATATCCACAATTCAGCTCTAGATGTCCTTCAATAACTTTGACAGCTATTTATCACTCAGTTACAGACATCTGTATTGCAGATATGAACTGAGTTATAGATATCAACAGGTTAATAACTGATATCTGCAAGTAAGTGACTGTAATTTAGATGAAGATACCTAAAATAATCATTGCAGATAAATTTAGTAAAAGTACACATATCGGCAATCAAGTCTGAGATATCTGTAATACAAAACACCAGTTATTATGGTAGAATGAATACGTAGATATCCAGGAGAAGTGATTACAGCATGGGGAAGCACAGGCTTTGAGAGGACTTACCTGTCTTAGTCCATGTACAGGACTCTTCAGGTTCTGATTTCTTATCAGGTGTGTCTTTTTCCTTTTCAATCCAGATATTTGAGATTACAGAAACACAGTATTCTTTCTCAGGTTCCAGAGCAGGGATTTTCTCAGTGTTGCGTGTTGTTTTCTTTGTAGAAATTACCTTGGCATATGGAAATATGGCAAAAATAAGTTCTGGAATGTAGAGCGTGTAGATTTCCACCTTCTTCATCTCTCAGCGAACTGCAGGCTTTCCTTCTTGAAGAATTGTCCAATTTCTGACTAAACTTATATAACAGCATATAAAGAAGAATTAAAGCTGTTCTGAGGGCAAAAGGTGGCCCAACTGCTTATTAGTTCATTAACATTCATATTCATAATAGATATTTTGGTGTGTCTATTGTTTCGTATGTATATATGAACACAAATATGAAATGACTCATACATTGTAATCATTCGTATCATACCTATCATAGTGATTTGTTCAGAAGAACAATATCAATCACTATACCATGTGCCCAAAGTGTATTCTGATGATCAGCATGGTGCACTGTGCCACTGATCAAAGTGAACAGTACTTACCACGCCAGTCTTCATTTTAACTTCAATCTCGTACTCTATCTTCTTTATAGCTGTGATGTTCGCAATCCATGAATGAATGTGCACATACAGGAGGTCTGTTTCTGGAACCAGATGCAATCTGGGTGGATCGAATGTCACTGGGGGAAGGAAAACAGACAGGCAGCTGTCACTGAATATGAAAAACAGGAATAAATATTGAATGATTCAGTAACTCAACAGGGTGCATATTGTTTTATTCCCCACAATAACTACAGGAAAAGAATCTGTTTATAAGGGGTATATGGGTATGCTTTTTAATGCTGTTCTGTAAGGATGTTTATACAGTAATCTCCAAGGAGTTCCCTGATCAACACAGAAGCCCTGTTTTATGTTCTATACAAAATCTGGGACCTGCTCTCCTTTACTCCAGCTGCTGAGAACTGATATATGCTACTAGGAATATAATATTATGACATTTTACATTTACATTTTGTCACTTAGTTGACATTCAGGCAATTCAAAGTGACTTGCAGGACTACTGTATCCACTTCCAGGAGCAACGGTACATACAAAACACAACAGACCACAAATGTACTGGTGTCAGTCCCCCACACAATGCTGTGTTGACTATTCTTGGATACTTAAGTAATAAAATATCCCCGAGTGTAATACAACATACCCTACAGGAATACAAAGACTATGCAAGCTAGTATTAGAGTTTTGATAGGGTAGGGGAGCCAAGATGCAATCTGAAGAGGTGGGTCTTCAGTCCCCTGTCCTTCCCCAAAACCAGGGTTCGAAGTACTGGGGGGACTGGGGGGGGGGGGTCGAAACTTTTATATATGTTCTTACCTGTAATTGTAAATATTACAAAGTATAGTCCACTTTAGGGGTGCCTGAAATCATATTACAAGATTCTTCTAGGCACGAACATAGGAAATATATTATAATATTCACAATTACAGGTAAGAGGGATATATAAATGTTTATACAAATTGTTTTTACCATCCCCACCAGTAATTCGAACCCTGCCCAAAACAGATCAAAGAAGATTTGCCCTTAATGCTTTGCATCTGGTTACCACTCAGGGATGGGATCATTTCCACTGTTTTCCTCATTAAAGTTTTGAGCTTTTGGAAATGCACATAGTTTTAAATAATGTCTTATTATCTGTTGCTGTACGGTGTTTCATTAGGACAACTGTCATCAGCTACTTGGTAATATTGTCTCCACTATTACACAAATCTAGCTCTCAGAATTCTATGGAGCCCAAAAAGAAAAATCTTTAGGGAACAAAACCCTTAACTTGTGGGAACAAATTAATATATTAAGGGAACCATTTAATATCTTTATGGGATGAACTGGTATCTTCAGGGGAAAAGATCCTCATCTCAAGAACATGGTAATTTGAGAAATGTGCATGTTAATGTTAAGTCACTGTTTTGTATTGTACCATATGTCTACTCTTCTCTGACATAGGCTAGTACATTTCAAAGATCACTGGTTTATGAATATCTATAGAACACATACTATCTCTCAGTGGAATGGACATTTTTGCTGACACCCAATCAGACGAAGACCTGGGTGTAACTGCTCTGACACGCCCACACAGTTTGTTCATCAGATGCTTCACGTTCATTGTGATGTCACAGAATGTTGTGGAGGTGTTCCAACATTCCTTTTTTGTTGTCCACTTTGAAGTTCCATATCTGGACAAAAAACATACAGGACAGATTATATCAGACAGACAGATGGAGAGATGTTCAGGAAGTCCGCCCGATGCACTGTAACACTGACACAGTACTCACTCTTTAAACTCCACCTGGTACAATGTCTCATTGCTGCTTCCACTTGCTGGTTCCCACACAATCGCAGTCATCATATTTTTAGATGTGAAATTCGCAAAGGCGGGCTTCAGTGCAACTGGCACGCAACCTTCAGAGAAGACACAATATACAGAGAACTAATGACTAACTGCACAGGGAACAAAACAGCATTTAATTCCTCATTCAGTCTCAGGTTTGCTGAAATACAGAGAACGCCCTTATTAGGAGACCATAATCTGCTGGATACCAGAGTTCCTCTCCTTGCTCTTTTCTAATGTAGCTTACGCCACTGTTTCAGAATATGTTAGAGTGTGCGGTCCCCCAAACTCTGAGCAAATCTACCCCTGGAACAAACCACCGGTGATCATGCACAAGATTTTGCCAGTTACATTCTAATCCTCGCACTTCGTGTCTCAGGGGCCTCAATATCAGCCCAGTGGCAATAATGAAAACAGAGCTTTTTGAATAAGTACCCCCCACAACTACGACTGGAATTAACTGCCTTTAAGCACACCCCGCTGTTTCTCAGAACCACAGTAATATCCTGGTGTCAAGAAGGGGAGACAAATAACATCAATCCAGAGGAATATAGTCAAAAACCAACAATGAGTAGGTAAAAATAAATTCTATTAATAAAGTACATTAATAGCAATATGTGCAGCACAGAAAGAAAACTGGTGCAACAAAATAAAGATGACAGGAACAGGATAACAGAACTGGGACTCGGAGAAACAAACAGCGGGGAGAGAAGACAATAAGGCAAAAATAATTTCAGCTGTGACAGGGGGTGCTCTGCACTGTCAGACTCAGGCCATTCTCTACAAAACTAACAATAACTGTCTCTAAAAATGAAATACTCATACCTTGCATGCCCAATCCTATTTAGGCTTATTTAGCACATTGCCAACAATACAATCATTTCCAACACTGACAAGAATAACACTTTTGTAGTATAGAATGGGGACATTCATTCTCATACCTGTGACTAGTAGAATGGGATAGAAATTAGGAGAGTGTACAATGTAACAAAAACTCTTTTCACTAAAAACGGTAGACAATAGACAATTTTCCCTAAAATTAGCAAAGGAATGACACAGAATAATTGTCTGTGTTTCCTTATTAATGAAGTCTAAATTTCAAGTCACATGTCCATAATGATAAGAAATAAACATCGTCCCAGAGAACAACTCTAAATCTAAAGAGAGTTCAAGAGGTGTGTCTCGAAAACATCAAACACAAGTGATTTTCTGGATTCATCTGCAAGATTTTCAGAGAATACCTACCGTATCTCAATTGTTAAAATTCGGCATGCTTAGCAGTAAAATTGCATTTATTATTTGGATTACTAGTATTACTCACCTGCAACTGTTATTGAAAGAAGCAGCAACACAATATTAGACATCATGGTGGAGTTGTTCTCCTCTGCTGGTACATGTGCCCTTATGGAGAACAGCTTCCTCTTTAGAGACATTTAAATACTGGACTTCCTTACCCAGCAGTGGCAGGTGTTTGTGATGGACAGGATTGCTGAGACAACATCCCGCAAAAAGTGAATCATCCTCAATGTGATTGGCTGAACACTTGGCACTAGCTGCCAAAGAGAACACTAGTTATTGTTGTTGTTTTATGTCTATTGTCTCACTGTTAGTGGTGTTTTACATGAGAGCAAAGTTCCCCCTTTTCTTTACCTGATAAGAACAACTGACTAAATGAAAAAACAGAAGTATAAATGCCAAAGCTTACAGTTGAAGAGTGGGGTCCTGTTTGACCGTTGTAATAGCTGAGCACTCTTGCAAGATAAATATATTATTACAATTATTAATTTGGCAAGTCATCTCCCAAAACTATGACAATTGGTAACATATGTTAAATACATTAGACAGCAGGAATATTAAAATATTAAAATTCTGTTGGTGAAAAACAGCTATTATGAAGAGCAATATCACACTATCTCACATTGCACTGACGGTTTGGAGAGATGGATATGTGTTCTGATAGGAACAAGCTTGAACACAGATGACTAAGTAAAGAGGAAGACAGGCTCATCAAAACAGGAAGTAAACATTCACCTGCTGAATGGTATGTATATGACATTTCTAATTTGTCAATCAACTTGACATACAGACATCTCTCAGGATAGGTTGTGCACAGTTCTTATTGTCTACTATACCATAGTGCAAAGAGATTCAGGAAGCAGTTTGCTGGGATGTACCATAGCTCCACAATGGGATGTACTGAGACTCCACAGTGGACAGCACTGACACTCCATAACATTTTGTACCAAATCTCCACAGCACCTAGACTCTCAAGATCTTGAACTTCCTTTCCTGTACCTCAGGGTTACCTAGTGACACCTTTTGTTCAATACGATACAATGAGATGCTGTATCAGAAAAGTGGAAAGCAATGAGTACAGAGATAATCATGGTTAAGCATAGTTATTAGCTATTGCTTACAATACTCTGTTGATATCTGAGCAGTTATTGAATAACAAAGTTAGGCAGATAGTTCTGTATAATTCTGACACAGGCATGCAAAAAACATAAATCTCCTTTAGCTTCAATGAAGCTAATGAATCACTATGAATGAATCACTTGAAGAGATTATACCATTCCAATACCATGAGGATCAATTCACTCTTTAAGTGAAGTACTTTTTAGGGACTCATTGGTTAAATATATGTGGCTTAGTCAGATAAGACGTGTATATCAGAGGAGTGTATCAGAGGATTGCATTTGCCATGCTTTGGTGTTGCAGTAAGAGAGTAAAGCTGGCAATTCCAAAGTTCGGATAAAAAGGTTAGAAAATGAAAATGTGTGCTTTGATGTGGTGAAATCTGTTCACGAGAAGAATGACTCCTCTAAAGCTCGGGACTAATGCTGTAGAGGACCAACGTCTAAGGGCTACGAGTCAGCCCATTTTGTGCTGGCCTTTAGACTTGCTTCAATAATTCTTCATTTCTAATTCATATATCAGTGAGGTCAGTGATCTTAGCTGGGCACTTCCTGGTCAAAGCGGTAATCCTGAGGTTTACTGCTTAATTGTGAGAGATAGTGCTTTTTACTGTGTATAAATAGTTCAGTGTTCCATTCACAGAAAAAGTGAACGTGTCAGCCAATCAAATCTAATGCATGACTAATCCTTTTTGCCATATTTCATACTCTGTGCTAATCTGAGAATGTTTTAACATATGCAAAAGTGTTTTTTTTTTTTAAAATGCTTCTTTCACAGGCTGATATGGGACTATTTTTATCAGAATATTAAAAACACAACAGAACGTTTAAAACCAACCCTGATTTAAAAAGAACAAAAAGGGCGTCTTGCAGGTGTGTCTCCTGTGAGCGACACACACTCCAGATTTGACAGTAAATATCTCTGTGTCGCTGAGAGCCAGTGTGGTCTAACCCAGGTTGCACAGCCAGGGAGAAGTAACGCTCATTGCTGTGTCTGTTGTTTCCTGTCATTACAGCAGAAGGCTTTTAAAGCAGAGAAGGAAGCAGAAGTTCATTGTCCATTGTGTTCCTGACTGAGGTTTTTACCATCAGCAGTCATTAATATCTCTGACATTTCTAGACTACCACTGCACCTCTTTCCTTTTTAAATCAAGGTTTCCTCATTTTCCTCATATGAATGACAACCATGAATATCTGACAAAACACCTCACAAAACATTGAAGAGTGCATTTCTTGAGTGAGGGGGTTACTGACATGCATTTCTGGACGGTTCATTTGAACTCTACTCCCAAAGCAGAAACAGAATACATCTGAAGCGGTGGAAATACAGAAGTGAGCAGCTCTCTGATGACATTCCACTGTACTGAGATCAGCTCATCCACACAGCACTGAATGGCAGAGGCTTCACAACACAATCATTTTGTGTGTTTTCAACTGGAAATCACCGCTATACACTGTGTGTGTAAACATTCTGTAATTTGTCAGGCTTTTTTTTAACTGAAGGTGAAAGCGGAGATTTGGAATGTAAATCAGTCAGACTATTTCTGATTTTTTTTTTTTGCACACAGCATGAATATCATAACATCATAGGAATAATTATTTGGCAATTACTTTTTTTAAACTAATATGGGACTCACAATGTTGCATATTCTTGTTAAAATTCGTGTAACTTTATCATACCACGTAGTTCACGCATTAACCACCAGGTGGAGCCTGTCTTGACCACTGTAAACGAGAATCCTGAAAAAGCAGTCATCTTCCCAAGTCAAGTGTGGTACATCTGGTGAACTGCAATGTTAACATAATTTATAAATAAGCCTTGAAAACATTGTTAGCAGTGAAATACCAAACTGAGATCTCCTTAAACTAAAGAAATTGACCTTGAATTGGCCAAAGTGAATCAATGGTGTCAGGGAATATTCATATTGAGTGGGGCCTCCTGTGACGGTGTTGAAGGATAGGGGCAGTTTTGGGTGCGGCTCACTGGGCCAGTGAGTCAGTGAGGAGAAGGGGTGAACGGCGGAGGGCTAAAATGTTCACTTTGGGACACTGTAACCGTCACGCTTAGTATCTGCCAACGGTGGCATTCTGTTACAGAATTGCTCCAGAGGAAAGGCGCTGCTCAGATAAGTTGCTTGGCTGCTGGCCCCTGCAAGCATTCTAAGAAAGTAAGTTTTTCAACAAAGCAGCTAAGAAAGAGCATTCACTAACCTACTGTAAAACACTTGGTGGATACCATCTATTGCTGGCAAGCCAAATTCTGATTATGGGTCTGTTCACACCTGGTATTAACATGGGTCTTGGGTGATCACAAGTGGACAGCTCTATGTGTTATCAACAGGTGTAACAACCTGTTTAACGAACAAACTAACCATAATAGCTAGCCTTATAATTTAAATGGTTATTATAGCCAGCGAGTGCATACATAAGGGTGGCTACATAAATAGCCGGCCATCATAGCTAGACTTAGCTGTTTATTACAAGCGAGTCATTTTAACCAGATAGCTCCCACATCCTTCGGCGGTTAAATAAATTGCCAACTTACTGTGTATAGCCAGCAAGCAAGTTGTTCAAACAAAAACGCTAATATATGGCTGGTCAAATAATTTGCCAGCTCCCTCGCTGTAATACCTATGTGCTTCTGCAGCTAGTATGCCAGTCCAGCCAAGTAAATATTTTATTTCAATTAGAAGACATAAGCAAACATTACACTTAGGCTAGGTGATGAACAAGTATTCATCGCATCTCACACTTAATTTATAAAAGCAACAGAGAACATTAACAACCCATGTAGCTACTGCTGTTTACATGTGCGAGAACGCGAGTCCGCCATGTTTTCGTTTTACATTCTTCAGTATGGTTAAGCAGCCGATTGAAGATGAACAGTCTACGCATATGATGGTTTCAACTATGGGTGATTAGCTTTGCCTTCGTGACAGCAACAGTTCAGCACGCTGGCTGGGAGGGGGCAGAAACGCCTCACGCGGCAGCGGGACAGATAGACTCATCTCCTGTTCATCACCATGCTCTGTCAAATTCGCTCCTGCTTACCGCTTTTCCTCTTTCAAATTTAATTTGTTCAACATTATGCATTGGAAAAATGTCTGGGATAAAATTGCGCTGAGCTACCACAGTTGATGTTTTTGGTTGCCTCGAGGACTGCCACGACACCGACCCTGCTGTGACATAAATACTATTTTAATGATTTGAAGTGAAGTTTTATTATAATGAAATCGGAGATTTGTATTTTCATTGTAACAACAGCAGGACTGGTTCATACTCTCACTGTTTGTTTTGTCTTTCCTTTGATTTCACAGGAGATTGTATTATTACACAGAAAATTGTATTATTAATGATGGGGACACTGTGCGGTAGGAAGAGATGTAAAACTGATCTTGTCCCTGCAGAAGTTGCCGTCTCAGGGTATAGGACCTTGCTAATCAAATCTAAACCGCTACCCTATGGTTTTATTCAAATGCAGATCATCAAAAGCGATTCTGCCATCAGCGATTCCCATATCACACCTTTCTCATCTTCGCGTCTCTGTGAAGACACGCCGCGCGATTGGAGAGCGGCCCTGACAGTCAGCGATAATTAAACGTCGGGCAGATTTCAGCCGGCGGACGTGGGAGAGTTATTGGTGTCAGCGAGATTTAACTGGCCTAGCTGCACGTGTGCCGCACGTTTAACAGAGCGGGATTTCGCTCATGATTTTGACACACCTGACATTAACCCTGTGTGTGTAAAGGAAAACGGAATGCAGGAGTTAATAAACATATAAATCTGATTAAATATATCCTGTCCAATTCAATAACTGCATGAAAATCACATTCAGCAAATCTCTTCATTAATCATAAAATCATATTCAGTACTATTGATCATTTAAGTGATGCAAAGGGAGAGACAGCGTGCAGAATCGCAGCCATCTGAGTACAAATTTCTGCACATCAGTGAGTGGCATTCATTTACCACCTATTTCAGAACAAGAACACCTGATAAATTCATCTAGAATGTAGTAATATATTGGCATCAAAATCTTTGATATCAAATATGTTCTTCTCTCCACTTCTCTTGGTTATGCATGACAGCTTGGGTGGCAGTGTAGCATAGCGGGAAGGAGCAGGACTCCTAACTGAAAGGTTGCCAGTTCGATTCCCTGCCTGGGCACTGTTGTTGTACTCTTGGGTGAAGTACTTAACCCCGAATTGCCTCAGTAAATAAACAGCTTTATAAATAGGTAACATGGAAAAAAATTGTAACTGTGGATAAGAGTGTCTCCTACAAGCCAATGATGTAATGTAATGGAGAAGTAGTTCAGGGTCTTACATAGGCTACTTCATTGAGGCCATTAATGTTGCCTCTCTTCTCTCATGTTGAACACTGTGTTTTGTTCATGAAATCAGGTGGAATTCATCAACTAAAACATAGATGGCAGATTTATTTGATAGCTGTTGATGTCCTTGTTTAAAGCAGGCTCAGAGCCAGAAGAAAATACAGAGGGGTGCAGCTGAAATCCACAGGGTGCACAAAAAGTCATAAATACTATGTAGACATCAAAATATAAGGAGACAACTGAAGGTGCACTGAGGTCCGTCTGGGGGGTGCAATGCACCCCTAAGCACCCCATAGCGCCGGGCCTGGTTTAAAGTAGTGGCTTCTTACTAGAACCTCTTATTTGTGATCCCTTGTTGCAGTGTAGTGGATGTAACATTGAGACAATTACTCAATGTTCAGCTACATACGAGAATAATATGAACAAATTTGAATCTAATTTGCCTTGCATAAGGGCACCTGCTCCGCAAATAAATACAAGACAAACAAAGAGACGTTGTACTTTTTATTTTGTTAGGCTCGACGAGCCAAATCGCATACATTTGACTCATTCTCCCTCATGCATTTGACCCTACAATTGAAACGGACTTCTCATTATCTGCTTTTTCCCCAATATTTGTGACATGCAGACAAATATTATGGAATAGAAAGGCCACGTTTTCATTGCACTGCAGTAAGTGTTGCTGAAAAATGTAGACGTGTGCAAGGCTAGAGAGAAGGAAAAAGGGGAGTCAAAAGGTGTAGAGATGAGAGGAGAGGAGAAGGAATGTGGCAGTGGTGAAATGAAGACGGAGAGAGGAAGAAAGAAATATCTCTCACAGAAAAGGTGAGGAGGTTGGGGGGAAAGAGAAGGATCTGGATGATCCATTGCCTTGCTCCACACACAGAACCATACCAAAGGGTGTGACAATCTAACCACAGTGCGCTCTGTCCCCAATCTTTACCCAAACAGTTTAAACAAGTATCACATGTCACATGTCACTCTCTTACAGAAGATGTTTCATCAGTATCAGCAGAACCCACATGGTTTTGAAAGAAGTGGTCATACTTTGTTTACATTTGTTTCTCAAAGTTAAGGCCAAAGAGCATCACAGGAGCGGCACAGAGAACACATCCACTTCAGGGGTGCTCAGCCAACAGGCACAGAATTTCTGGTGGAACTGTTCAGCACTGATGCGGCGGATTTCTCATTTCCCTTATATAAAGACTAGAAACAGACAGGTCCACAGGAAATAGTTTTTACCCTATGTTAAACGTGACAAAAGCAATAACTGCAATAACTGCTGTAACTGCAATCAACTTTGGAATCAATTGCACAGTCTTCTGCCAAGGAAATCCTTACAATATTAAATATTCAAAAGAAATAACCACAGACATTTTTCTTAATTCCGACAGAATGCCATCTCTGCTCCGACTCTGCACTGAAACGTCTTAAGTGTAAACCCTTTTTCCAGCCTCCAGTTTAATTCGCCATTCCCAGCCCAGTGCAATCCCTGCGCTGCCTCAAAGGCAAACTAGAGGTACCCACGTTGCCTTTCAGATACCGAACAATGGTTGTCATGGTAACTGCTTCACTAATCCTGTGGACAGAGAGAGAGAGGGAGGAGGAGAGAGAGAGTGGGGGGGGGGGGGTGGCTGAGAGAAGGGGAAGGAGACCCAGGAGTCCTCTGCTGCAGTTGGCAGTCAACATGACACATGCCAGAACGGTTTCAATTAAAATTGATACAAACATAACTGCAGGGTGAATCCCTTAGGGCTGGGAGGGGGGAGAGGTTTCCCGTCCCAATACAAACAGTGAAACAAACTGGCAAATGATTAACATGGTGAAAAAAAAAACTGCCACTAGTCACTGTCACAACTGTCACGAGTATATCTGCATTAAAGAAATTATGAATAGTCCATGCGATTAACCCTAAAATAGATTTTAAAAAATCAACCACCCCAAAAGGTTTAGTATTGTCTTCCTCTTACACCAGCAGGGGGTGCTACAAGGTCCTCCTGAGAAATGCAGTGGGTGATGGGATATTTAACAGAACTGCCTCCCTCCTGAACAGGTGGACACAGGCAGTTTATTCTGAGTATCTGCTGCACTGCCCACATTTATTGCGGAGAAATGCATCACCTAACAGCCTTGCTGGGGCGGCATGTTCTTGACTCATTTTTGGTTGGTGGATGACTATAGATCCAAATCAAACAACACACACTTGAATGACTGATTGTCCATAAATTTACAATACAATAACAATGTATTTCATGCTCTTATATTTGTGTCTTTAGCACAGTTTTAAATACACAGTCCCCCATGGTAAAGTTATTTGAGGTCACAAACACCTTATTGTGAATTACAGTGGACTCCTGATTACTCCATATGCTTGGAAGTGTTATGACATTATGTCCTTAACTAGAGTATAGACATAACAGGACTACTTTACTTGGACTAAAATGGGCCCAGATGCTTACTCTGCAGTGACATAGAGTATGCAGTTATCCAGGGTGCTTATATAGAGAGCCGATTGTATGTATGCATGCCGGGGAGGGAACTAAGAACTAAGACATTATTGAAGTGGTACATCGCTCACGAACTGAGAACGAACATGCGGACAGCCACGTAGTTTAAGTGGACGTGTGGACGGAGCCTGCAAAGGCACAGAGAGGGTGATCTAAACTCCACTGTCACAAATGATACCCGGTTATATTCCACACAAGCTTTCCTCTTCCTCAGATAAGCAGCTCCTACAGGTGATTCTCTGGAGGTGAAGGGCTCGTGATGAGGCATAAACAGATGGATGGCTGATGCATCGCAGGAGATTTTGTTGGTTCATTTCTCAGCCTTTGTGGTGTAGTGTGAGACACCGCCTCTGCTGTGGAATTGACTTTGATGACTCACGGCGAGCAGCAAGATGTGGACTTAGTGTGGCAGGAGTTGTCAGAGTAGTGGGGGTAGATAGTGTAGCCAGGGTAAGTAGTGTAGCAGGGGTAGTTAGTATAGTGAGGGTAATTAGTGTAGGACGGGTAGTTAGGGTAGTGGGGTATTTAGTGTAGCAGGGGTAGTTGGGGCAGGGTGTTGGTAGTCTATGAAGGATAGTTAGCATAATTAGTATGGGGGTAGTTAGTGTAACAGAGGTAGTTAGTGTGTTGGGGGTAATTCATAAAGGTTGTGTAGGAGGTTGTGATTCTCATCTGAAGACAAAATTACTTACTGTGTCCTTCTTTAGGGAAACATCTGTCCCTTAGAAATGCTCACTCCACAGGGAAAACTGCTCATCCAAAAAAAAACCACCCTTCATTTGGTACAGAGACCCTTCAGAATGGTCCTGCCATGGAAAAAAAGTACTTCCTTAGCACAAAAGAAAGAAAACAGTCCTATTCCTTTCTGAGAAAAAAAAAAAAAATATTGTCCTTCCTCATGAAAAGACACTTTGCTGTTGTTTCTGGAAGGTATTATGATATGTTCTGGGGAAAAAATGCTTCAAAAGCAAATATTTTTACCTTTGTAGGGAATATGTTTTATTCAACAGAAAACCAAGGAAAGCTCTGACATAATGAAAGCATCTATTTGTTATACCTCCTTGACATGCAAAACTACACCAGAGCGGAAACATGCCCACATCTGGCTGGTTGTACGTTGTACATTCTTCAAAGTTCATTAAGCTGGCTGTGTTGCTTGCCTGTCAGCTGAGCTTCAGCGGGAAGCGTGTCCAACTGCTGTCGTCTGATAAGGAATACCTGGCTCCTGCCAGAGGCTCTAAAGCAGCAGATCTGAAATGTTGATGCTCTGTAGTAAGTATTAGAACTGGCGATACATATTAAACATGCATGCGGTGTTTAGGCTTGACTTGGCGTTCTACCTGCAGTGCTGCTACATTCAGCGTTATTGGCTGTGTAAGAAGTGTAAGAAGGGTTTGTGCTCTAACCGAGTTAGGTCTGGATCGATTAGGCCACATTGTCACTTAAGGCCTAACAATCATCCATTCATTTTTCTTTAGCCAACAGCATAATAATATCACTTAATCGAACACACAGCACTGTTTCTGTATCTGTATTTTCAGTAATTATCTAGACGGCATAGAGGATGTACAGCTAAGCTGGACCAGGAATAACTGAGAATGGACACTCCTCCCGTTCACCTCAGGTATGGCTGATCTAGAGTCAGTGGAACTGGCTCCAGCTTAACACAGGTAAAGTTTACCGCCAGCTAAGCTGGGTCAATGGAACCTACAGCTGCTTCAGAAGTGTGTCTGTAGGTGGTACGCACCCTTGGCTGCAGTGCTAACCTAACGTGGGGCTTTTCCATTTGGAGTGGAAGGGAGTCATTAACTCCCGTGCCGCCTCTGGTTGTGCACATGAAAGCGGCTGCATTCTCCGGGGATCTGTTCCGCGATTATCCGCACTGCATTATTCACCCGCACGCAGTCTCCGTGTTTAACCCCTCGCCCCGGGAGGAACTGTGCCCCACTTTTGCTTTCATAAAAATTTCATGCTGTTCGGGGAAAAAAACGCGGAAAGCTTTTAGCTCTGACCGGGTTTCCTTAACGGTTAACGTGGTGCGCGGAGGGATCTGAAGGGGCTGGGCGTGAGCGGAGAGAGCTGTCATGTCCTGTAGCGCGCCTGCTTTTGATGGGCTGAGTCGCGATCCCCGAGCGTTCCGCAGCCTGCCCTGCGTTTGTACCGCGGCTAATAGCTTCTGCACACAGCGGACGCCCTGATATTATTGGCTGCACTGGGACAAGGGCCACCGTGAGACATCTTTATGTAATCTGGCCCCTTTCAGGAATCGTTGGTGGACGCTGTTAAAGGCTTATGCCGAGGAATAAAAACATCAAGTCTCCTTGTCGTTTGACACAGCATAAAAAGTCGGGAAAACATTTGCTCTGTGTGCTTTGATGTATGAAATTCAGTACGGGTCGTGTTCAGAGCTGCGCTCACACGGGTTCTGTGCTGTGAACAGTGGAGGAGAAGGCAGAGAATCACTGCCCGCTTGTGTGGTACAGTTCACTGCCCACAACTAGCCTCTGCTGTCATGTTCTCTATTACAGTACAACATGAAGAGAAAAGGAACAGTGTGTGTGTGTGCGTGTGTGTGTGTGTAACAGACAGAGAGTGTGTGTGTGAGTGTGGGTAAGAGAGGAGTGTGTATATGTGTTTGTGGGAGGGCTAAGAGAGCACGAGCATGTGAGTGTATCTGTGAATGTATGTGTGAGTGTGTGTGCGCACACGCACACATGTGTAAGTCTGTATGCTAATGGGAAAATGATCTGCTGCAGGCCAGCTGTGCCTTGCACATTAAAATATTTTTTGTCTTTCATTTCTACTAATGAAAAATGGAAATAGCATATGGGCTTGTGAGACAAGGATGAACCGAGAGGACTGTTCTTTAGCAGATCTTTCAGTGTGATGGTTGTTCTAAAGCAGATCTCCTAGTCCGAGAATTGTTCTGTTGTGGATCTGCCCATCTGAGGGTTGTTCAGTAGTATTTTAAAACAACTGTCCCAGTCTAATAGTTGTTTTAAAAGTCTCCTAGTCTGAGAGCTGCTCTTTTGAAGTTCTCCCAGTCTGACTGTTGTAAGTGTTGGAGTTAGATTCATCACCATGAGTGGGAGGTCCCGTCTGAATGTTCCAGATGTATCTTTGGATGACAAGCTAAAACGTGTCTGTGCTGTATTGAGATGCAGGCCTGCCTCTCTTTTGGGACTGGAGCGTTTCTAATATCCTTGTCACTAGTAGATATGCTATATATATATATATATATATATATATATATATATATATATATATATATATATATATATATATATAGCTATATATATATGCTATATATATCTCCTTATATTCTTACACCCAACAGAAAAAGGAAGCCTTTGGATGCCCCAATATAAATTCAGATGTGTCCATTGAACTCTCAAAATGCAGAATGTTGGTGTAGATTCTTTGTGTTAGATTTTATTTGAAAGATTACTTGAAGGAGTGAGTGAATGTAACACTCTTTTTTTCTGGATTAATTTGTGAAAAAAATATGACTTTGGTCTGTGCAGTATTATTGCACTTTAAGTGTATCATCCTGACACATTTGTAAACAGCAAAAACATTCAGTTTTGTTATATTATATTTCTTCCCTGTTAATCAGCAATGTGAATGAATATGGATAACATAACACATACATTTAAATTTAAAGAAGGATTGACACTTTGTGCCAAACCATTTATCTGAATTTGGCTTTTTTGTATGAACCAATAAAATGGTTAGTTTTCAAATGAACTGATACAGCTCTCTGTAACTTAACTAAATAGGTATAGGTAAAATCACATTACTACAAATTCTTTCTTAACAAATACCCATAATAAGGAACTATATTTAGTTGTAATTCATTTATGCAGCCAGCTATTTACTGGGACAATTCGGGGTATATACTTTAGTCATTGGGGCCACCTGGGAATCAAACCAGTGTTTTTGCTTACAAAAGACAGTGAGATGCAAAGGCAGACATAAAACATATACACCTGGTTTGGTGGATTTCAGGCTGTATGCTATCACTGGATAAAGGTGGGAATGATTCTGTTCTACAATCATCACCTAAATTTATGTATCAAAATACATGTTGTGTGAATGATCATTAGTAATTATTATTTGTAAAAATTGTAAACGACAGGTATGATGTTATTTTCACCAGAACTTGTTAAATATGTATTTCATAGAAAACACCAAATGCTCTTTAATTTAAGATCTGTTCGTCCATCTGATTAATTTCAGTTATTCTCACAACGTATTTATGTGCTTGTAATTTCAACACTAATCACTAGATGGAAACAGCGGCGAGTTGTGGAAGATGAGAAAAGTGACGTCATCTGAGGTGAGTGAGTCCATTCATGATACATTTGAAAATACAGTAGTATTTTCTGCCGAAGACCGGGAGTAACGCACACGGGACCAAAGCGTTACACAGAACATTCAGAAGAATTGTTTTAAACGGGGTATGGCACAACGACATCTTTAAAGATTTATGTTTGAATTATTCTACCTATGTTCAATCTGCCATTATAATGTAACGTTTTATCGTCGCGGGTGGCTGCTCTCGGGGAGATGAAGACAGGCTACGTTGACGGGGACACCGTTTTCGGTAAAATCGCTAAACCCGTCCTCTGGCGCGAGCTGGACTCTACATGTCGGCCATATTTCGGGTAGAGTCAGAGAACAGGTATTTAGGAAGTGACGTCACTGTCCCCCTGAAGGCGGCGGGGGCGCTTCAGAGAGCAAGATGGCAGCAAAATCTGATGGTGTGAGGGTCGCTACCGGTTTCGCCCAGCTGCACAACCTGGACGAAACGGTGGGACTCGACGACGAGGATCCGGGAGACAGCAGCGCCATTCACATCTGGCGCTGCTGCAACACCTCGTCCTGTTACTGGGGCTGCCGGAGCGCTTGCCTGCGTCCTCTCCGGAGAAAGAGGACCGAAGGCAGGCGGGCGCCGCAGGAGGAGCGCCTGTGGCTGGACTGTCTATGGATCATCCTGGCGCTGCTGGTCTTCTTTTGGGACGTGGGCACGGACCTGTGGCTAGCCGTTGACTACTACTCCAAGAGAGACTACCTGTGGTTCGGACTCACTCTGTTCTTCGTGCTTGTCCCGTCGGTGCTGGTTCAGATCCTGAGTTTCAGGTGGTTCGTGCAGGACTACACCGGGGGTGGTCTGGGGGCTGTGGAGGGTCTCAGCCGGAGAGCTACAGCAGGACTGAGTGTTGGCATTTACAGCCGGGATAGGTGCTGTCAGATATCCGTTTGGATGTGGCAAGCAGTTATACACATTCTGCAGATGGGGCAAGTATGGAGGTAAGGACGGATGGGATTTAAGAAAAAGCAGCTAAAATGTAGACCCCCCCCCCCACACCCTTCCCCGTGTCTGTCGCTCCGTTACCTGAGATGACCTGCTGTGCATGCATGAGTGCACGCGACAAATGCACCTGTGTGTGTGTGTGTCACCGCGCTGTCAGCGCCAAAATGCTTCACTTTTCCTCCCTAACGAGCTTTTCTGCAACTGTTTCACCTACGGAGCGGCTTTTTGGTTTCGGTACAACCACTGTCTTTGTCAGCAAGCAAACAGCTTGTTCGCGGCCAGAATAACGAGGAAAGTTGAACCCCCTTTATTGAATGTTTGTTATCTGTTTGTTATAAAGTTGTTGCAAAGTTTCACGTGTAAGCCAAGCAGAGGAACAATGGTGAAAGAAAATGATGTTTGGTGCTTGTTAAGGATGCGCGCTCAGTGCATGTGCAGCTGGTTACGCTGGGTACGACAGTGCATGTAAGGACTCGTCTCAGTGTTGCCCTCTCGCCTGGTGGCTGGAGCGAGTGGAACTCAGCGACAAGACAGGTTTTTGTGGACACTTTGTTCTGTGGCGAAACGTGCTAGTTACCTGCGAGGAATAGTAGCATTTAATATACGTGTCTATTGGTCAATGACTTATTTTTAAAGGGGGGTTTTAAAGACGGTTCGGAAATACCCGTGTACCCCATGTCTGAGCGTGTACTCACTGGTATGTCAAGCAGCAGCTAAGGGTAGTAGACAGAGTATGACTAATGCACAGCGTTGCTCAATTTCAGCAGCTAACGCTCGCTTTGCTTTTGATGCGGAGCGTATGCTTGGCTCAGTTGTGATGCGATCTTATCAGCATTGCTGATAAACGGCAGGCATGCCGATTCGGTGGAAGGCATTGTTTAGCTAGAACGCTCGATGATGGCTATTCTGTGTGTGTAATCGATATTCTGAATGATTCATTCCGCCAAACGACCTTTATAAGGGGGTGCGGGGGAGGCGGCGCTTCAGTGGATAGCAGGCTATAGCCATGGAAGGGATTCAGTTTGTCGTCCCTGTATGGCGTTTGAAGACTCGTAGTAATTTAGCAGTGCCCGGCTTAGAACATCAGCATTGCGTGTGTTTGTGTGTAGATATTAACTAATCCGCTTTGACTCGAAAGCTGTGGCTATCTCTCGAAGAGCAGTTTGTAGGCTGCTTAAAATTGCAATTTAGCAGTCCATGCCTGGATATCTCTTCCAAGACAGCCGCATCTATTGGCATTTAAAGGGTAAACTGAAATCTTGAAAATCTCTCTACACATCTGTAAATATGGAGAGCTTTCTTGTTCATTCTCATGGCGGTAGCTGGTTTCTACAACACTTAAAGCACCAGCAGGGGGTTCTGTCTGCCCTTTATTTAAGGGAAACCCGCAGTGTTTCACTTAATTGCTGCAGAAATAGAAGCATTTACCCGCTATTTTACAGACATGTCACCATCTGCCGTTTTTTTTTGCACCGTGGGTCTTTCTCACATCGTCACTCTCCTCGTGCCTAATAGCAAACTGTGCACGCTACGTGCAGTTCGTATTTGCTTTCTTGTCATTAGAGAAATGAACGCTGGGTTTCACAAGTCACACCCTGTTCTCGTAATCACAGGGGAGTGAGCAGACTCCTCTCTGGAGAGCAGACAGATGTTTTTGAGTGGAAAGGTTTGTAGCGTGTGAACACGATGACTGATGACCTAAGAGGTGCATGTCCCCGCAGCGTGATGGGACACTGAGATTGACCAGGTGTTTCAGGATGACAGGTTTGCACAGTGGAAACCGGTTGACAACTCTGTCATCTGTGCAGCTGTACTTGCTGAGGGAACCCTGAGGAATGGGGCTCTTCCCTCATTCTGGTCCTGTTGAGAGGCCTGTACTACCCCCCATGCCACCGGGTCTTGAATCTAGCCCCAACAGCAGACAGATAATGAATTAAACCCTACTTTGTCCTGTTTCTACCAATTTACCTCTTGTGTGTAGTTCTGGATGGAGTGGACATTGTGCTTCCACATGTTGTGTAGCTCCTGAGCTAAAGCTGGCCTGGGCCCTGCCTGTTACATTCAGTGAAGTATGTGTCTTTGGCTGTCCCATCGCTTCATGGCTGTGGATTAACTGTAGAGATCAGTGCTCTGTGAGAATAGGCTGTGCATTCTGGGAGCTGTCCAGTGCTGAAATGGTGCACAGTTGACATGTGTAACAGGACTGGGAGATTTTCTCCGGGATTTAAAAATAAAGTGGCATTCCTCCTTTGTCACCCCACCCTAGCTGTCCTCCCTGCTGTGCGATCAGGCAGCTCGGTTTGAATTCTGTTACACTGCCTGGCAGTTTCTGCCCTTCACAGCTCCCAAACCGTGGTTCACCTGCGACTGTTTGTTTGGTATAATTGTGATTTTCACTTTGTGTGTCTGCACCAGAACTGCATAGCAGCAAGCACTGTGGTGGTGGGGATCTGTGGGTTAGTCCATGAGAACTAATAGATTTCTTTATCCTTATATAAGGAGGTAACAGTCAAGATGATTTTATGGCATGAAGATCCAACAATTTCATGAATCATTTTGTGCGAACTTTCCAAACATATCAGTCAAGAGTTGCCAGCAATTTCCTTTCAAAACAAGTATGATATTTTTACTTTTCTTTATCAATTCTACAGAATGTACAAGCAGAGATTTCTTAGCCTAACAAAAAAAATGTTCTCAGTCTAGTCTCCTAACTGTTCCTAGATCAGTCATACAGTATGGGTTTCAGCCACACATCACCATCACTGATCACAGCAGACAACCAAAGGCGGGTAGAAGTAATATGGAATTAATTTTTTTTTCTGAAAAACTTTATCCTTGGACTGCAGATGGATTCTGCCTTGGCATGGATCTGGGCAGACACTGACATTCATATGCGGCTGCTCTGGCTGCAGGTATTGCTGTGGAAAACCGGTCTTGCTGTACTGGGTGTGCGAGCTCTGGGTCTGTAGATTGTGCAAGTCTAACTACGGCTTTGCCGCGCAGACATGCCTCAGTGCCCTAGCAGTGCCTTGGTGAGACGGCGGTTTTCACACACCATTCATTTGCACATTAACTCTGATTATAGTGTGCAGTGTTTCTTTGAGCTAGACTTCCAAGCAGGGCAACAATTACCACTCAAAGAGGGCAGTAATGGCATGCCATGTTGTTTCCCAGTGCAAGTGTCCTTGGTTATGGAGACCCTGAAAGCCTTTGTTCGGCAGCTGCTGTCACAGTCAGCCCAGGCCGGAGTATTTCCCAACCTCTACCTTAGTAAATATGCCTGAGTACTCGGTACATTCAGTTCATTTGCGAAGGATGCTGAGAACACGGAGTTTCCCATCATCCTCTCTGTTCCTTAAAGGCGTGTGGTGTTTAGCCTGCCCACGGCTGGAGTTTCCCTCCTCTCCAGTCAAGAGAATGAGACAATGTTGCCTCGGTCTTCACCCCGCTATGTTAGTGATAAGTAGATAAAGGGTGGTGGATAGAAATAAAAAGGTAAAGGAGCTTGTATTTTAGAGATAAAGGAACACATATTTTAGTGCTAATTATACAAAGCAGTGTGTGTTTCAGTGGTAAAAAAGCGATATGTAGTTTAGTGATAAATGAAATGCTGACAGCTCTGTAGTTGACGCTCTTCGTCCTGTGATAAGCTTGTGCTGCTCTGTTCCTGTTTTTCCTCACCGTCGAATCCGTACTATTTGTAATTAATTGTTTCCAAAGAAACAAATGCATAATTAATGATCTTGTCATAATGAGGGCTGTAGCGTGCCAGTGTCGATAAGCAGGCCTGATTAGGTGTTGAGTTAATGGGTCATGTTCTGTTTGCTTCCTGCTGGCAGTGCTTCTCAGACAGCAGGGAGAAACGCTCAGTGCAACTGTAAGGCCCAAGCAGTACGGTTTCTGCTGGCCCAACCTGCCCAACCCAACCCAACCCAACCCAGCCGTGGCCATCTGCTCTTCAGACATTTTCCCTCAGGAGAAATACCTACTGTGAAGTTAACAGTGAAGGACAGTCTTGTGATATGATGTGGCAGGTAGGGTATAATGTGCTGCAGTATGTCCCTGGGTTGGTTGGTCTGGATTTGTCATGGCTACCAGACAGTTCTGATGTGCAGGGCAGTTGCTGCGCCCCCTGCTGGTGTGCAGGAGATTGGTTCCATGTCACCAACCATAAGACCACCATGGAAACACAGACACTGTTTGAACAGTTCTTAAGCCTCACATTGAAAATTCTGTGTCTCCCATTGTTGAAGTTAAAAGTGTTCTTGCTCATTTGCTGTCTGGTTACATACAAATGTCTCTAACTGACACCATGACACCATGACATACTTCACCTTAACTTGTATGTTTAGGATATCTGTAGTTTCTAAGATTAGAGGTTTCATTCTGGGGTTTCTTTATGTAGCCACTTTGGGTGCATTTGTACTGGGAGCTGTTATAGTGGCCTTGTCGACCTGCCTACCTGCCTTTCCTCTTTGAAAACACAAACCCCTGTTGGAGTGGTCTGTAGCTTAACAAAGAAATGAGCAACATGGGCTATCCAACTCTCCAGAGCCTTCCTACAGCTCTGAGGCAGCTGAGTCATCATTGTGAGCCCAAGTTTAGAGCTTGCTTCATCCACACAGTGAATCACCAACCACAAGTGTTTGTTCATTTTAAATGGGGAATGGAGACAGCTCCTCTTTTCTGAAGAACAAACAAAAGAAAGAATGACATGCCATGAGACGAACTCATTGGATGCTTCTGCTTCTGTCCTCGGCCTCCTGACAGAACGAGTGTTTGGTCAAACAGAAACTTGAACCCATGGTCCTATCCTTTTTTCTTATGCCTACAGTGAGTGTCCCACCTTGCTGCTGCCACATAATATTAGTAATAATAATTAATAATAATATTACCTGCTCTCTGGGGGGCTCACTGAAGTGTTTGCAGTATCTTGTGACATGTAGCACCACCTGCAGTCTGAGTCAAAGTACTGTGTGTGTGTGAGGGAGTGTGTGCATGAATATGTGGAGCTGTGTATGAGAGTTTGTGAGTGTGTGTATGTATGATAATGTGTGTGAGCGTTTGTGCCTGAGAGTGTGTGTGTGTGTGAGTGTGTGAGAGGGTGTCTGTGTGTATGATCATGTGTGAGTGTATGCGCAGGAGAGTGCACATGCAAGTATGTATGATAATGTGTGTGTGAGTGTTTGTGCCTGAGTGTGTATGTGTGTGAGGGTGTGTGTGTACGTGCATGTGTGAGTGTGTAAGTATGAGAATGTCTGTGAGTGTGTGAGAGGGTGTCTGTGTGTATGATCATGTGTGAGTGTGTATGAGAGTATGTGTGTGAGTGTGTGTGCAGGAGAGTGCACATGATGTGTGTATGTATGTGTGATAAAGTGTTTGTGCCTGAGTGTGTGTGTGCGTGTCTGTGTGAGAGTGGAAGTGTGTGTGTGTGTGTGTGTGTGTGTGTGTGTGTGTGTATGTGCGTAAAAGTGTGTGCGCGAGCAGGACAGTGTGTGCATGAATATGTGGAGCTGTGTATGAGAGTTTGCGAGTGTGTGTATGTATGATAATGTGTGTGAGCGTTTGTGCCTGAGAGAGTATGTGTGTGTGAGTGTGTGAGTGTGTGAGTGTGTGTGTGTGTGTGTGTGTGTGTGTGTGTATGTATGTGCGTAAAAGTGTGTGCGCGAGCAGGACACCCTTGGCTGACTGTGACACTCGGCGTTTCTCCTGTGACAGAGTGCGCTGGGACACACAGAGGGCTGGCTGTAACTGCCAGTCCCCGGCTCATGATCTGCCCTGAGAGAGACGGATTCCGAGCCAAGCGTGGTGAAAGGAATGCGTTCCAGCCGGCCTGCAGTCAGCATGCAGCCATCAGAGCTGCATGGCATGGAAATGGAGAACAAAGCAGAGAGCGTAAACACACACACAAACACACATATACGCACATACAGACACACACATATGCACACACACAGATACACACACAGAAACACACACAGACGCACAGACACACACGCACACACAGACACGCACACACATACGCACACACAGATGCACACACGCACACACACACACACATGCACACAGACGCAGACACACACACACACAGACACACACAGACACACACACTGAGGAGACAGCCCATAACCGGGCTGTACTTCTTCAGCTGGGCAGGAGCTTTCTTATTCAGCCCAACTTACATACAACAAATTATCCATAATTTACAGCTAGATCAACAGCAGTTCCTAGGAATGCAACATGCAACCTTCTCGGTACAAATCTAGACTCTTAACCAGCAGGGCATGTGGTCTGACCTCAGGAGGTGTCCAGGATGAGACAGGTGCCTGCTTCTGTGTGGCTGTTATGTAGAATGAAACGGGTCATTTTCGGGGAGGAAGCAATCATCACTCATTGGAAATCATAACCCACTCAGTTGTAATGAAAAAAATGAATCATATCACATATGGCTCAGCTATGTCGAAGGAGTGGCCGTAATGCTTTATGGCCCCTGTAAAGTGCTGTGGATATTGACATAGCTGCAGGTGTGAATCTGATCTTTAGTGTGACTAGCCCATTAGCTGCAGCCACTCTGCTGGCCTTCTTACCCTCTAGTGCCTCAAGTGGTGAAAAGCTGTTCCTGCTGGAGCATCTTAGTGACTGAGAATGTGTGTAGGTACGGGTGTGGACTGTGGGTGTGTGGGTGTGTGTGAGTCTGTGTGAGTCAGTGAATGGATGTGTTGTGAGTGAGTCTGTGTGTGTGAGTCAGTGAGTGGGTGAGGACTGTATGTGTTTGTGAGTCAGTGAGGGTGTGTGTATCTGTGTATATGTGTTTGTGAGTCAGTGAGGGTGTGTGTGTGTGTGTGTGTGTGTGCGTGTGTGCGTGCGTGTGTGAGTGTGAGTGAGTGCGTGGGTGACCAGACTGCTTCTAGACCAAGACTGATTATTCCAGTCTTGTTCCTCCTTGCCTCTCTGAACTGCATGGAAAGGCTGTGACAGCCTCTCTCTGGCCCCGGGGATAGTGAAGCACAGAGACAGTTTACTGCACACTCTTTCTCCTTCCCTCTAGCACCCTCTTTCATTATCTTTCACACTCGCTCACACTCACTCATTCACACGCATGCTCTCACTCACTCATTTACACAAATACTCACATTCAGTCATTCACACACACATACACTTACTCATTCACCCACATACTCGCACTCATTCACACCTATACTCACATTCACTTATTTACACATATACATTCACTCATTCATGCACATACTCACTTATTCATTCACACACATACTCACACTCACTTATACATAAGTATACTCACACTCACTCATTCACACGCGTGCTCACACTCATGCATTCACAGACATGCTCACACTCACCCATTCAAACACATACTCACTCATTCAGTCACACACACACACACACACACACGCACACACACACAATGCTATAATTGCACACAGCCTCTGTTTTTCATGGTAAAATCTGTTTTTGTTTTCTGTCAGTGGTGCTTCTACTGATTTTTCTTGCAAGTCATGCCCTGTCAAGGTTCCAGTATTTTTATTTGAAAGTACAGTAATGTTATTTTTCAGGGGCGTGCTAGCTTCAGCAGGTACACTTTGTTCTTAACAGGAGTCCGCCTCCAGTGTGGTGTCTCAAGCTCCGAGGCAGAGAGATGGCGGGGGCTGGAGGAATGCAGGAGGTCTTGGCGTTGGCCAGCAGGGGGTGCTGGAGTCAGGGTCAGCTCCCGGGTCTCTGTCCTCTGCTGCCAGGGGGAAGCGGCGAGGCCATTAAGCACATGCCTGCCGCGAGGAAGCAGCGCGAGCTGGGCTGGCACGTGGGTGCCCACAGTGCAGAAAATCGCTCCCTGTCAGCGCCGTTTAAACCCTCCAGATCTGCTCATATGCTGCTCCTGGCAAGCCCGCTGAAGGGGAACCTTTAGCTCTTTTATCAAGAGGAGAGGCTGCTGGCAGGATGAGGGCTTGTGGGTGGAGACTGTGGGCAGGAAGAGGGTTTGGGGGTGGGGACTGTAGGCAGGAGGAGGGTTTGGGGGTGGGGACTGTGGGCAGGAAGAGGGTTTGGGGGTGGGGACTGTGGGCAGGAAGAGGGTTTGGGGGTGGGGACCGTGGGCAGGACGAGGGTTTGGGGGTGGGGACCGTGGGCAGGAGGAGGGTTTGGGGGTGGGGACCGTGGGCAGGACGAGGGTTTGGGGGTGGGGACCGTGGGCAGGAGGAGGGTTTGGGGGTGGGGACCGTGGGCAGGAGGAGGGTTTGGGGGTGGGGACCGTGGGCAGGACGAGGGTTTGGGGGTGGGGACCGTGGGCAGGAGGAGGGTTTGGGGGTGGGGACCGTCGGCAGATAGCAGGGTTTGCAGAGATGAGACAATAAAAAATGTAAGGGTAAATGGGCTAAAAGTCCCCTTTTTCTTGTTCTTCTCTTAACCAATGACACATTCCATTGATTCAAAAGCATGCAGTGAGATAAATTTATTTGAAATAGTATGAAAACATATGGCCCTGGTTAAAAGGAGGATCATGCAAAGATGTCTCCTTGTTTTAACTCATGATCTTAATTTGCTCACACCTCACAACTGTGGAAGGGTCAGTGTGACCGCTCACTTCACTCACCAGAAGAAACTACAGGAGCTTCTGCATGTCAGCACCTGGCATCAGTGGGGCACACTCGTTAGGGTTAGGTTTAGACTACCCAGCAGCAGCTCCAGGTAGGACACTGCTGTTGCTGAAGTCCTGAGCTAGGCATACCTGGGCACTCCAGTAAAATATTGTGCTGTTTAAATGCACAGTGTATAAAAATGTTAGCCCTGTACATTGCCCTGGATAAAGATAATGTCTTTCTGGATTGATGTTTTTGTAATTTGTGAAAGGTTTGAGTAATGGCATCTGAAGGAAACAGTCCTGATATTATGTTAGGGTAACATTAGACATTCAGCATGATCATAAATTGTAACTGTTACTCCCAAGCTTTGAAATGATTAAGAAAAGATGAATCTCTACGGTATCAGTGCAGTAACTTCAATAAGCATGATCTGTATCAGTAAATTGGATTCCAGCCTTCTTATCCTGCCAGAGGAGCGTCTACCCAAAGCAGGAAGAGACTGCGGTGTTTACTGTAGCATGGAATGAACTGGAAGTAGGATATCTGAGTGCAAAAAGAAAGATGGCTCAAATCTCTGTGCAGCCTTTTAACACAATTAAAAGGAAATATTAGGCACTCTTAACTGATGACTGTAGAGATCTGTGTGACACAGTGGCCTCCACTACAGTGGCCCTGCATCTCAGTACCTGAACCCCCTACCTGCTGCAGGTAATGCTCTGCTAAGCGTCTCTACCTCTCCCTGCATTCATACCAACCTTCCAGCGCCAACAGATGAATCTTTCATCTTTAAATATATTTACTACATGAATAAGATATTTTGCCTTTTAGTTACCCCTGTAAATGAAAGGTAGAAAATGTGAGAGAGTTGGAGACTCTTAAACCTGTTAATCTGAAGTTGTACTCATTCTCATTTGAATAACTTAAAATAATTAACTCATTACACCAGTAACATCAACAACAACAGCAAGTATGCTATTATTAAACTTGACTAATATCATGTAATCCCCTCCCCTTAAAATGTGTTTATCAGAGACAAGAACATCTTATTGCAAGAAAAATAACAAAATGCCTTGGAATCACATCACAGCATCTCCTCCCAAGGAAAACAATAAAAAGAACCAAAGGGCCAGTCCTACATACTGATGCCAAAAAGTATGGGAAAGAACCTACAAAAAAGCAAATTACATGACAGTAAAAATGGCTTCTCTTTTTTTCCACCTAAAACTGACTACATTTTCTGTTTGACATGTTTATGTTTATTTGCAATTTGAGTACAAATTTGAAACTTGCCAGCAATGCAGTGTCCTCTTGGGATGCATTTGTCCTTTGGACCACACTTTGGCCACACTTGGAACCCTCGCTCTAGGTTCTTCAGATCTTTGTCTTTCGTTTGTGAACTGCATTTTTAAGTCTGAACCAGAAATGCTAGGTTGGACTCAGGTCTGAAAATTGAGATGGCTGTTAGTGAACATTTGTGGACTGACTTTAAGGGGTACGGTCAGCCCTGCTTGTATGAGGCCCGGCTTTAGCGGGATGTGGTGGCTTTTGCAGTGCAGCAGTGCTCTCATGAAGAAGGCTGGGTCTGGTTTCAGACGTGACTGCTCTCCGAAGTTCAGTGCTGGTCTCAGGTTTAACTGGATTAGCAATATCACGATTTTTCCCTGCTGATGTACTCAGGGGGTTTTGTTTTGGCTCCATGGAAATGCAGCCCTGCTCTGGGTTACTGCGGCAGCCTATACACAACCACTTACCGCACTGACAAGCGCTTCATGTTGCGCAGAAAACTCACATCAAACAGCGGAAAGCCAGTAAACACAAGCTGTCATGCACGTATCAGCCACGAGTGACGCATCAGCCAGGGTGTTCATCGGAGACGTGGTCTCCCGCCGAGTGTTAGAGCGTAGGAGCACATGTTGGGGACGCTCTGTACTGACACACACATTGTCCCATGACATCACCAGTGTCACCGCTTTTAAAATGATTCACTTCAGAAAGTAAGTAAACAACAGTGATTGATTGATTGGATAGCTTTTCAGAGTTGGATTGAATCGTTCCGTGTGGATTCTAGTGTTTCAGAGTTGGATTGAAGTGTTCAGTGTGGACTGAAGTATTCACAGTTGTTTGTCTGGCGATGTATTTTCTCTCTCTGGAAGTGTGATGAAGGTGTGCGCATTTCAAAAATTGATTTTGTTTTTCCTGATGAGCTGCAATTACAAACAATTCCTCATCTTCCTGCACAAGTTTTGTTTGGATATTACATATTTTATGGTTATCCCATGCTTTCTTTTTAAGGGTGTGAAACTATACAGTGAATAACTCCAGCAGTTCATGCTGAATTCTGTTAAATTATATGATGATCACGATTGCCTTGTTAGAGGGACTACATATGGGTGAATATTTTCTCATAAATGAACGTAAACATATATTTTATTTGTAGTAACTGACAGAACCCTGTGATGTTAAGGACATCTTGAATGGTTCGATGAAAAATATTATCCTATCCAGTGTTTGCTTGGCCCTTACAAAAGGCTTTTGGTAAAAGCTTGGCACATTCAGCTTTTCCTAGGTTTAATTTTCTAATGCTTCTCATGTCTCTATTATTTATGTTAAGCTCTGATAAGGGGTATATATGTGTGTATGCGCAATGAGAATAGCAGCGTCAGGTAAGATTAGTTTTTAAGAGCTGATTTCCAATGGCAGGTTTGGAATCCTCATCCTGGCTGGGGGAAATTATTTCGATTGGTCCTCAGAATCGTTGTTGTAGGTCTCTGTGGGGCTTGGGAACAGCATGTGTGTTCACTCCCTTCACTCACACTGTCACCTGCTTCACGTGAAGAGACAGCTGCCCTCAGAATCACATTGTCACCTGTGTCACCTGAGGGGACAGCTGGCCTCAGAATCACACTGTCACCTGAATCACCTGAAGACACAGCTGCTCTCAGATTCAGTGTCACCGGCTAGTTTTTTTTTGAGTATTGTTATGTAATCCCTCCTGTGTCCTGTTCCCTTCTTCATTGCTCATTTGATGTTTTACTGTGGAGGGAGAGGGGCATTCAGTATGACTGTTACAATGCCATGTCCTTAGCTTAACTTGAGGGTCCATTTATACAGTGTTTAAGAATACATTGTACATATATACATATCTTCCTGCAAAGCATTAGTAAGCTCCAATACCGAAGAGGGCCGTCTTTGCCTTGCCCTAATTCTGCATTCCAATTCATCCCAAAGATCTGCTATCGGATTGAGGTTGGAGCTTTGCTGGCCAATGCACTTTTCCCATGTTATTCTCCTTAAACTACGCATAGTCACAGCCACTGTCCTGCGGTCAGATGTGGTTTCCCATGGTAGGGTAGTGTGTGTGTGAGGGAGAGAGAAAGAGTGTACAGCATTTATACAAAATACTTGCTTTAATCAGTTAGCCAGTGAGATATTTCAGGGCAGAGCTCATTGTGGTTTGATTGAATGCCCCCTCCCAACCTTGTCTCCTGATTTAGTTTTATTTTTTTGTGTGTCCCTTGCCCCTCCATTCCCATTTCACGAGTCATTATTTTGTGTTTGTTTGCTTCAGTTTCCAAGCGAGGCGTGCTGAGAGACCTGCTTCAGTTTGGGCCGGGGGGGCAGCGGGGGGGCAGACCGGACGCTGAGCGAGGTGTTCGTAAGTCCTCATACCTCCCCTCCCCCACTGCGCTCTCTCTCACTCAGCCCTCTGTTTGGACTCCCCTTTCAAACAACGTCTGTCCGGCCCTGTGTTTATCTATCTGAACATATGATTGATCTCCTGTTCTTTGGTATTCTGACCTCTGCAGTAGGCTACAAGGACACTGGGAAGAGTGTTCCGTGTGTGTGTGTGTGCGTGTGTGTGTGCATGCGCGCGTGTGCCCTGTGTGCTGTCTGTGGCCTGCTTAAAACACACAGTTCTGATGGAGTAAGTGAACATATAATTCATTTTAAATGCTGGCAAACAGTTACCATCAGGTTTTCACAATTACCTCGCTCTCTTCACACTCCATGCTCTAGCTGAGAGACATCTCACCACTAATTAAGACATTAACATTCTGCGTTAACGCTTTGCCTTCCCCCAAACTACACTAATCCAAGTACAAGTCAGACTAAATGTATTTATCAAAATAACAGTTTATACAAATGGTCGATACATTGCCTGTAGATGTCCATTTTAAAAATGGCAGAGGACTGACTCTGAATGTGAGCAGAACACCAGCTACGGCTAATACGCAAGAAATTGATGCTGTTTTACTTTTAAAAGTGTTACTTGTCCAAGATGGATCTGCATGTTGTGAAGTACATTTTGAGACACACTGCTTTAAAAATAATTTGTGTCCGCACAGAGGCTCTTGGCAGTGAATGCCAATCTCTGATGACTTAGTGAAATTTATGTAGAAGCCATCAGAACAGCCCAATGTATTGGACATATTAGCACATTGATTTTAGGAGCCTTGATAGGAACATAATCAAGCTAATAACTTAGAAAGCAAGATGTGCACTCACTGTAAAAGAAACGTCAGAGTGTGCTTAACTTGATTTTTCTGTAAGATTGTGGCAATTTTTTATGATTTTTCAAGGACAGTGGAACATTTGACCACTTTCTTTGAATTTTCCATGACTTACGAGGTTACAGGACCACGGGAACCCTGTCTGTTTTTCATAATTACTAAGCTCATTAATTTAAGTAAAGACGACTCTCAATAGCAACAAGCTATAATCGTAATCATAGACATTGGGTAACTTAAAATCATATTGATTCTAACAAAAAAGATTAAAGGTAAGTTTAACTTAAATGCCTTTTTTTTTTGTGAATGCAATTTTTTGTTACAGTTAAATAATTTCATGTGATTTACAAGGTAATGCTATTCCGTTACATATAACCAAGTAATACGGATTTGGCGGCTTAATGTCTTTCAACCAATGGCTTGTTAATAATGCAAAGCAACCAAAAGCAAGTTCAATCCCGTTGTCAGTTTTAAAGGTAAGTTATCTGCCTGCTCAGTGGAGTGCACAGTGATTGTGAGTGGTAGGGAAGGACACTGCAGTTCATTCTATATCAAATGGATCTAAACTCCAACACAGACTCCTCCTAACTCTTCATTCTTAAAAACACACACATACACATACATACACTCACACACTCAGACACAGACATGTGCTTGTATACAGTTGCGCAGCTAAAGGAATCAGTCCTGTAGACTAACGCTTAGTACTTGAACACACAATTAATTGGATTGGTCCTGTAGCTTAACTCTTCCCTCTTAAACACACACAGTGAAATAGATTGGCCCCGTAGCCTAAGTCTTCCCTCTTAAACACACACAGTGAAATGGACCGGTCCTGTAGCCTAACTCTTCCGTCTTAAACACACTGTTAAATGGATCAGTCCTGTAAACTGATGTATTTATTCCCTGTATGGGCTCTTGCTGCGCGGCCTCTGTGGTGCGTAAATGCCACCCATTTCCCAAATGAAAGAGGTGTTTTTTGGTGTCACGGAGAAGAGGGGAGGTTCTTTTTGGTAATCCTCCCTATAAGCTTCTGAGAGGAGCACTCAGGAGCTCCCACCGTGCTCCGCAGGCCCGTCTGTGTTTTATCCGCCTGGCGATGCAGTCGCTGCCACTGACTGCCGAGCTACAAAGCGGAATCCTTCCAGTCTTATCTGACTGCGGGACGAGGGAACAGAGGTGTGCTCTTCTCAAAGCTAATTCTGCCACTTCCTCTGCCCTGCCTCATCTCCGGCCTGCGTGGAGCCTTCTGTGTATTATCTGCCTTTGTTTGGCTTTGCTTTTACAGGCCTTTCCCATTTCTCTCACACCCAAAGAAGTATAAAGGAGCAGTCCTTGAATCCTGGCAGAGGGGCTGGTTTAGGAAAGAGGGAAATAAAAGGGAATTTTTAAAGGTACAAACAGTCACAGCGCAGTCCTTTCCATCCCCTGAATGCTCTTTTGGGTTTTTGGGCGGCCGGGGAAAATGGTGCCTTTAGAAATCAAAATGTAATTTAATTTCCTTCTCTGAATAGACTGGAAAGAGAGGCCTGCCGCACACCGGCGCAGACTCACACTGCTGTTTCTGAAGGAAGTTGATTACAATGAGTGGCAGCCTCATTTAATTGCGGTTCTGTTTTTCTTACGCATTACTCTGACCCAAAACACATCGCCTCAGACAGACCGAAAATGAACAACATTTCAAATAATGAAATATCTCCAAAAGGGGCCTGAACTCCATAATGTGTTGTGTAAGGCCTTTTTTTTACAGGATTTGGCAATTCCAGCTGGAATTAACAGCACTGAATGCAAGCTGTATACAAGTTCAAATGTTAATTAATGGTTGTCTCTCAGTTTTTCATCAGTGTTTGTGTCAAAACTGTCATTACAAAATCATATACAACAAAAATTTGACAGCTTTTTGGTTATTTGTGTATTCCTGATGACTTGAGAACAAGTCTGTAGAATCACTAAAGGGCTTTCACACTCACAAAGAAGTACATTGTGGATTAGATTGCATAATGATTCTCAAATTTCCTTCAGGATTAATAAACTATTTCTTATTCTTATTATTCTTATTCTTACATGTATATACATACATATGTGCATGTAATATCATAAGAACTCACCAGTGTTCTGTAACACAGGATGAAACAGGGGTGATAAATAGGATTATTGTTATTGTCATTATTGCCGATGCTGGGTAGAGTCAGAGAGAGTGATCTTGAAGCACATGTGAGTAGAATGGATATTACTGTGTCTGTATGTACATATGACTGTGTTATCAAATGAAATGCTCCCTGGGTCAGGAGTCATTTCATGAGTGGAGCTAAGTGAATTGACGGCAATGAACACAAACCAGGCTTCAATACACAAACCTCTGATCTCCTTGGACCTGCACACAGCCACCCCACCCCTGACTTTTCAGAGCTTGGTATATTTACCTGCCAGATCAGACATTATAATTAATTTCCAAATCATTTTAAAATGAGGAGACCATTCATTTCCAGTGCTGCTTTTTATACATTTTATATTTATTGTAATTTTTTGCATCTTAAGTGGACTGGATTGGGAATCATAGGACAGCAGGTGATTTGAAAAATCCCAGGAATGGGGATGAAAATATCTGTGGTATAAATAACAAAATCAATGTGTTTCATTGATTTGGAGGAGCAGGCTGTGTGCTGAAATGTTTCCATGTTGTAAATACGATGATCAGGTCATAGTGAAAATTGCCACACTGTAACTGTATTGAGCAGGGCTCACATTATTGGCCATCATTATCATCATCATCGTGGATTCCTTTTTTCCCCACAAAGAATATTGAACATGTGGCTTAAAATTTTCCATCCATCATGCGTCCGTCCCCCCTGAAGCTGACGACAGGAATTTGTGTCTTTGGTGCTGAAGGGGTTAAACCCGTCCCCTCCCATCGTGGGAGGAGTGACGTGACGCTGAAACAACTGAAAGAGATCACTGAGGAAGAGGGATGGAGGAGAGAGAGGCTGATGGTGTGAGGGAGACACAACACAAGGGAGAGAGATGCAGTGTGTGAGTGAGACAGCCGGAGAAAAGTGCACAGAAGTTCCCTGGAATGGAAGGGGAAGGAGTAGAGAGACCTTTGAACTGTTTTTTCAGGCTCTGCT